>NW_012109164.1:807990-818847 GCF_000951045.1 Mandrillus leucophaeus
TGGATAAGAAATTATTTCTTATGGATGAGCAAAGAAAGTGACCTCTTAAGATAGAAACTACTCCTGATGATGATTCTGTGAACATTGCTGAAATGATAACAGGATTTCTAACATTACATCAACCTCGATGATAAAGCAGTAGCAGGGGTTGAAAGGATTGATTCCAATTTTGAATGAAATTTTACGTAGGTAAAATGCTACCAAACAGCATTACATACTACAGACAAATATTTTGTGAAAGGAAGAGTTAATCAATGCAGCAAACTTATTTGTTGTCTTATTTTAAGAACTTGCCTTAGCTACCTTAACCTTCAGCAAGTCCCACCCTCGTCAGCAGCCATCAACATTGAAATAAGACCTTGCACCAGCCAAAAGATTACGACTCTTTGAAAGCTCAGATTATCTTAGGCATTATATAACAATAAAGTATTCAAAATTAAGATAGGTAATTTTTAGAGACATAATGCAATTTGACACCTATAGACTATAGTGTGAATGTAACTTTTATTGCACTGAGAAACCATAAATTTTGTGTGACTTGCTTTAATGAAATATTCATTTTATTGCAGTGGTCTGGAACTGAACCCTCAATATCTCTGAGATAGGCCGGTATGTTAAACAGGTATCTGCACTTCTATGTACATTGTAGAATTATTCACAATAGCCAAGACATAGAATCAAACTAAGTGTCTATCGACAGATTTATAAACATTAAAAATGTGGTACATATGCACAATAGAATACTATTCAGCTTTTAAAAAGAAGGAAATTCGGTCATTTGAAAGCACATAGATGAACTTGGAGTACATGATGTTAAGTAAAATAAACCAGGTACAAAGACGAATACCACTTTATGTAACTTACATGTGGAATCTGAAAAAGTTAAATTCATAGAAGCAGAGAGTATAATGGTGGTTACCAGGCATTGGAGGAAGTGGTAAGGATTGGGGAGATTGTCACAGGATACAAAATTTCAGTTGATAATTGGAGCAGTCCAATAAATCTATTGTACAGCATGGTGACTATATTTCAAAATGCTCTTTTCTGAAAATTGTTAAGAGAATACATCTTAAGTGTTCTCACCGAAACATAAAAGTATCTAAGATAGTACATATATGAATGAGCTCTCCTGTGCCATTTTACAATGTGTACATATTTTAAAACATTATGTTGTACTCAATAAATATATACAATTTTTATTTGGAAATAAATAGTTAATGATTTAAAAACATATTCACTAAGAAAAAAAAGAAGGAAATAGTTTTGTTTCACAGTCCCAGTTTTGAAAAGCAAAAATTAAATATTCATTTCATTTTCTCCTGGCCATCATTTTTTAAAAGGTGTCAGAGCCCACCCAAACATATGATACTGCCAGTTAATACTACAATCATCCCACAGTATCCTGGAGGAATTGGTTCCGGGATCCCCAATGATACTAAAATCCACTCATACTCAAGTCCTGCAGTTGGCTCTCTGGAACCTGCCGATAGGAAAAGTCAGCCTTCTGTGTACACAGGTTTTGAATCCTGCAAATACTATATTTTCAATCTGCATCTGTTGCAGATGTGGAACCTACTGATATGGAGTATTGACTGTATTTATTTAAAAAAATCCAACCATAAGTGGACCCATGCAGTTCACATCTGTGTTGTTCAAGGGTCAACTGTATTTTTCAGGATATTTAATAATTAGATATATATTCATATAACTAATATATTCATATTCAAGATAATATATTCATATTCAAGCAATCTTGGGGTCAGTATAATTGTCTATACTTTAGAGATAAAGGAACTGTTGTTAGATGAATTCATCCAAAGTCACACAAGTGGTTAAATGGCAGTGGTAAAACTATGTTTGAATAAATGACTAAATGATTCTTGATTGCAAGTGCAAATCAAAGGAACATCAAGTAAATGAGTACCAAATGTATTGCTATCATATAGAGATACTTTACTCATTAGCATTGTTGGTTACAAGCAGTTCTCTGGCTGCCTTAGGCAAAAAGGAATTCATTATTGAGGAAAGATCTTAGCACTCAGCTTGGGAACAGAGCGCACCTGTGAAGGATTATATTGTGTTCCCTCAAAACTCACGGGTTGAAGACTTAACCCCCAATGTGACTGTGTTTGGAGACAGAGCCTTTAAGGAAGTAGTTAATGATTAAAGGGGCTTCTAGATCAACAAGGAAACTGGCAGATGATATGGTCTCAGATAGCAGATGGCAATTAGAAAAGGAATATTTGTCTGTACATCTCACTTGATGTCAAAGGTTCTGGGGCCTTAGTCCTGGGTCAGTTATTTTCATCTTGTGTAATTTTGAACAAGCTATTTTCCCTATCTCTATCTCTATTTTCTGCTCTATAAAATGTCGATAATAGTAATGATTACCTCACAGAGTTGTTGTGAGGACCAAATGAAACAATATACTAAGAAGTTAGAATGTACCTGGCATACTGTTAATTTCTCAATAAATGTAGGTCATTATTATTCAAAACCTATAGTCAGGCAACTTGAAGACATCATTGAATTTCTCTTAGTTACGTTCTCAGTGTCCTTTAATTGAATGCCCATAGCAGCTTTAAAAGACTTCCCTGGTAAATAACAAATTCTTCTTCCTGAAGCATGAGGGAAAAGTGGAGATGGGGTTGGGTATCTAATAGGCCCTGGTGCAGAATTTGTTATTGAGAAACATACGATCTCATGGGACGAGAGTTAAGGGAACTGAGTTTAGAAGGAGTGAGCCTATGAAAGTTCTGTCAAAAGTAAGCACATTCATAAATAGAGTTGTTTGATTTTACAGTAATGAAAATATTATAATACAGACTTCAAGCAAAATAGCTACCGATTTACATATTATTTCCATTCAAAGAATTAAGATTATTGATGCTTCTAGTGGATCAATCCTGATACTTAGATATCAACCTTCTCACTCTTTCTCAATGACCAAATTGTGTAAACTCTGCTTTTGAATTATCTCATATCTATGGATCTCTTCTCATCTCAATAGGTTATTATGCTAGCTCAGGTGTCCATCACCTCTTGTGTGTATCCCACTAACAGACATCCTCCTCCCGACCATGTTTTTCCGTCCTAACTTTCCAGTGGCTTGCCATCTCCCCTGTGATGATTTAGAAACTTTTTAACATAACTTACAAACCTTTTCCCACCTGTCACCCACTTATTTCTGTAGTTCTACAGAAGTGAGGAAGATACATCCAGGAACCATACAATAGTAATTGTGTCCCCCACATGTCTGGAGTTTCTGGCAGTGTCCAAATGTTATGTAATACAGTTCTCTGGAAGAAGGCCAACTCAATTGTCTATCTTTTTTGGTTCTTTAAAAATTATTTTTAACAATTTTTGTGGGTAAGGCGTAGGTGTATATATTGATGCAAAAATCCTCAACAAAATACTAGGAAATCAAATTCAAGAATACATTAGAAAGATTATTCATCATGACCAAGTGCAATGTATACCTGTGATGCAAGGATAGTTCAAAATATGAAAAACAATCAATGTGATACACCGTATCAAAAGAATGACAGATAAAAAACATATAATGATCTCAATGGATGTGGAGAAAACATTTGATAAGATTCAACAGTCCTTCATAATAAAACCTCTGAACAAACTAGGAAAAGAAGAAACATACCTCAACAGAATAAAAGATATATATGACAGACCCACAGCTAGTATCACACTGAATGGAGAAAAGCTGAAAGCCTTTTTTCCAAGATCTGGAACACACCAAGGATGCCCACTTTTACCAGTGTTTGCTAATATTTTTATGAGGATTTTTGCATCAATATTCAACAGAGATATTGGACTGTAGTCTTCTGTGTTTTGATGTACCATTGGTTTTGGTATCAGGATAATTCTTGCCTCATAGAATGAGTTTGGAAGTATTCCCTTCTCTATTTTTTTTTTTTTTTTTACTTTTTCTCATTTTTCTATCGGAATTCTTTACCTTTTTTTATATACTTTAAGTTCTGCAATACTTGTGCAGAACGTGCAGGTTTGTTACATAGGTATAAATGAGCCACGGTAGTTTGCTGCACCCATCAACCTATCATCTACATTAAGTATTTCTCCTAATACTATCCCTCCCCTAGCCCTTCACCCGCTGACACGCCCCAGTGTATGATGTTCCCCTCGCTGTGTCCATTTGTTCTCATGGTTCAACTCCCACTTATGAGTGAGAACATGCGGTGTTTGGTTTTCTGTTTCTGTGTTAGTTTGCTGCCTTCTTCTCTATTTTTCAGAACAGTTTCAGTAGGATTGATATTCTTCTTTAAATGTTGGTAGAATGCAGCAGTGAAGCTATCAGGTCCTGGGCTTTTCCTTACTGAGAGACTTTACTATAGCTTGGATCTCATTACTTGCTCTTGGTCGGTTCAGGTTTTGGATTTCTTCCTGGTTCAATCTTAGTAGGTTATATGTGTCTAGGAATTTGTCCATTTCTTTTAGATTTTCCAATTTATTGGTATATAGGCTGGGCATAGTGGCTCATGCCTGTAATCCTAGCACTTTGGGAGGCCAAGGCAGGTGGATATACGGACCTCAGGAGTTCGAGACCAGCCTCGGCAACACTGTGAAACCCCATCTTTACTAAAATACAAAAAGAAAAAAAAAATCAGCCAGACGTGGCGACGTGTGCCTGTAGTTCCAGCTACTCAGGAGGCTGAGGCAGAAGAATTCCCATAACCCGAGAGGCAGAGGTTGCAGTGAGCCGAGATCATGTCACTTCACTCCAGCTTGGGTGACGGAGTGAGACTTTGTCTCTAAAGAAAAATAAAATTCCAATTTATTGGTATATGATTGCTCATGGTAGCCGCTAATAATCCTTTGAATTTCTGCGGTATCAGTTACAATGTCTCCTTTTTTATTTCTAAATATATTTTTTGGGGTCTTGTCTCTTTTTCTTAGTCTGGCTCAAAGTTTGTCAATTTTGTTTAAAGTTTCAAAAGACCCTGCTTTTATTTCCTTAATCTGTCATACTTTTTTCCATTTCGATTTCATTTATTTCTGCTGTGATGTTTATTATACCTTTTGCTCTATAAATTTTGGGTTTGGTTTGGTCTTCCTTTTCTAATTCTTTAAGATGCACTGACAAACTCTGTCCCAGTTCCAGGATGGCAGCTATAGCCCTAGTCCTTAGCCAGGTATCTGGCAAGAATCTGCAGACTCAGGCCCCAGGCCTGCCTAGGGCTACGCTTGTTTTTGCCACCCCACTCTCCAGGCCAGTTCCTATGGTCTCATGCTCCAGTAAACCCAGGGTCCAGGTCCATCACAGCTGACTCCAGTATTGGGATGGTTCCTACAGACCCAGTATTTAAGACTGCCTCTGTGGACCTAGGTTTCAGTCTAGTTCCTACATCCCTAGTGCCCAGGCCAGGCTTTGTGGCCCTAGTGCCCATGCCAGCTTCTGAAGACCTTAGTTCTAGGCCAGATCTCACACACCCAGCCTCCAGGCCATTCCACAGGTTTTGGCCAGCCCCTGTGGCTACAGGCACCAGTCTAGCACCTATGGTCTCAGGCTCTAAACTGGACCCATCCCACCCCAGCCCTAAGCCAGCTTCAGGTTGCAGGCTGATTTTTGTGACCCAGGATCCAATAAACTCAGGGCTCAGCTGTGCTCTAGCAGACCCAGGGGACAGGCCGAATTCACCTGACCATGATGCCAGGCTGGCCGTCACGGACCAAGACTCTATGACCATCTCTGAAGACTCAGGCTCCGGGTCAGCCCCCATCTACCAACATCCCAGGCCCATTTTCCCAGATTCAGGCTACAATCCGGCACCAGTACCAGGACAGTCCCCACGGACTCAGTTTTCAGGCTCTTCCCAGCAGACTCAGACACTAGGCTCATTCTAAAACCTGGCCAGCCCCTGCAGACACAGGCTCAATGCCCACCTGAGAGCCATGTTAGCCCCTGTGGGGCCAGGATTCAGTCCAGCACCTATTGGTACAGGCCCTTTGCAGCCCTTATAGACATAAACTTCGTGTTCATCCCCACATATCCAATGAAAAGATCCACTCCAGTGGATCCAGGCTTCAGGCCCAACTGTACAGACCCAGGAACCAGGCCACCTGCTGACACAGGCACAAAGCCAGCCTGCCTGAGGACTTCCACAAAAAGTTTACCTACAGACCACAATAGACACCCTACCAAAAGCTGCTGGATGACTGGGAAAGGGTTTTTGCAGAAAAAGCCAGTATGCAAGGACTAGAATAAGTTTCTTGTTTTTCAAATGTGCAGACATGAAGGCACTGCCTAAAAATCAAGATCAAGAACAATCAGGGAAAAATGATACTACCAAAGGGAAAAAAAATCTTAACCAATAGCTCACCCTAAAGAAATAAGGTTTATAAACTGTCTGTCAATGAATTTAAAATAATTGTCTTTAAAATGTCGGTGAGCTACAAGAGAACACAGATAGATGACTAAAAAGAATCAGAAAAATAATACATGAACATAACTTAGAAGGAAATTATTGTGAAGCCTGAAGTATTGTATGTAGTCTACATAAATAGAAGAGTAAGCCTAGAGGGAGTAAAATCAGGAGGCACAGCTGGGCTTAGATCATTTAGTAGGTAGGTGCAATTGAATGAGCTGAGGTTTTAGGAATAGTGAATTCCTTTTTATCTTGGTGCTCTCCCATCAGTTCATGTTTTCAAATATTTATTGCCCAAATGTATCTCCACAGCACTGAACTCTCATCTAAGCTCCAGATATTAATATTGTGTTGTGTCTTTGACATCCACTCTTGGATATGTCAGAGGCATTTCACTCTTAATGCCTTTAAAACCAGAGTCATAAAATTTAATCATGCCCCTCTTCCTGTGTTCCTGAATCTGACAATGGTGTCATTACCCATTTGACTACCCAGGCTAGTATCCTGTCGATACTCCTCAGCTTCTTTATCTCTTATATATTGTGTTTTTAAAAAACTATGAAATATATTCTACATGCAAAAGCAGTTTATGACACCCTATATTTCATATAATAAACATCCATGTATCTCCTTCCTAACTTAAGAAATTGCACACTACAAATTATTAGAGGCATACAGAGTGTTTCTCCTTCATCTTATCTCCCTTTCTCATTCTCATGGACAACCGCTAAGTCTGAATTTGTTTTAAAATTATTAGTGTCTTACACTTACTTAGTGACATATACATATGTAGTAAAAGAGTACACTGTTTCATTTTGCTTGTTTTGATTTTACATAAACACATCCAGCTGAATGTGTTCTGTGATTTGTACTACTTTTTTGAGGTTCATTCTAGTAGATGAAATTCTCCATCCACTTTTACAGTTAGAGAGAATTCACTGAAGAAATCAAATGCTTATGCACATTTCAGGGTTTTTCTACTAAAAACTGGACAGTTTTGCTATGAATATATTATAATAGATACTGGCATATTATTTTTAAAAATTGTTGTACCACCTTGCACTTCCACCAGTGAGAAATGAGAGTTCTCATTATACTACGTCTTCATCAAAGCTGGGTATTATCCATATCTTAATATTTGTCAATCGTGTGGGTGACAAAGGGCATCTTATAGAGGGTTTCAATAGTAGTTTCCTAATTACTCATGGGATTGAACACTTTTTCATGCTTCAGGCTCTAAAATCATTGTTTATGCCTTTTGCTCATTTTTCTTTTTCTTTCTTTTTTTTTTTTTGTGATGGAGTCTCCTATGTCACCCACAATACAGTGGCATGATGTCGGCTCATGGCAACCTTGATCTCCCAGGTTCAAGCAATTCTCCTACCTCAGCCTCCTGAGTAACTAAGACTACAGGCACACACCACCACACCTGGCCAATTTTTGTATTTTTTTTTAGTAGAGACAGGGTTTCACCATATTGGACAGGCTGGTCTGGAACTTCTGACCTCCTGATTCGCCAGCCTCTGCCACACAAAGTGTTTTGTTCATTTTTCTACTGAACTGTTATTCTTTTTAGTATTGATTCTACAAGTATTTTAATATTGTAGACATAAATTCCTTATTCATCACATGTATTAAACATGTATTCTAAGTTTCTTCCTGATTTTTCATTCTCTGTTGTCATACAGAACAGGAGACATTAATTTTCATGTTGTCAAGTTTATTAACCTTTTTCTGTCATTAGAACATCTTTCATAGGATATATTGTTTTTTTTTTCTAAAAATTGTAAAGGTTTGCTCTTACCATTCAAGTTCATAATCTGGAATAATTTTTTGTATATAGCTTGAAGTAGGTATCACTTTTTATTTTTTGCATATGGATAATGAACTGTTCCAGCGATGCTGACTGAATTGTTCATTTTTTCTCCACTGATCTGTACTGCCAGTTTTGCCACATAAGATTGTTATGGGTTGAACTGTGTCCCCTCATAATTCATGTTACAGTCCTAAACCCTAGTACCTCAAAATGTGACCTTATTTGGACATACAGTTCTTGTTGATATACTTAAAGTTAGTAGTAGTATAGGCCCCTAATCCAATATTCCTGATATCCTTAGATAAACTTAGGAGTTTATAGATTTCTGTTTTCTGTAACTAGTATCTTCAAGTATTCTGTTTTTATCGAAGCAGCACAGGAAAGGACATGAGATGCCTGAGCAGGCCTGGACTGCAGCTATCTAGGCGCCATAGTGAAGGTTATGAGAGAAGCCCTTGTAAGGCACTAGAATAAGCCTAGATAACAGCCATCTGGGCCCCATAACAAGAGTCACATGTAATCCTGAATTATGCACCTGTCACAATTTGATTGACTGCCTTTCTTCTGCCTCTGTATCCTTGCTTTCATGCCACTACACTTCACACTGCTGTAAGCTTGTTTCAAGGTAGCCCATCTTAGAACTGTGTATAAAAGTCAGGTGCTGTCTTTGTTCTGGGACCAGTGTTTGGCTGTTAATCTTCTGGGTCTGAATGCACTCAATAAAATCCTCCTGTTTTACCCTGTTGAAAGGGAACAGGAAAACAACTACCCAAAATGAGTAGATGTAACAATTTCTGAGGTTCATACAGGACTAGGAATAGTTTCAGTTCCCAAAATCAGACTAGAAAACTTCATAATTCATGAAGTGTCAGGGAGAGTACTCAGAAATTATAGCTTCCATAGTGGGACAAAATTAGCCCTAATTCTAGTCTCACCTAACAAATAAATGCAAGCTTTGAAAGTATGAAATTGTTTCCATGTAAAATAACATCGGACTAGAAGAAAGCTCAAGAATAAGCAGATACCTTGAAGGATTCCAGGCCAGTGTCTCAAGGAAGGGCAGCAAGGCAAAGCTAGTTGGACTTCAAGATTTAAGGAGACAAAGCTGAAAGACCAAGGTACAAGAGATCACAGGCAACAGACCTGGCGGGAGACCTGCAGAGAGAGAGAACTCAGGATATATGGGGAAGGTTCCCCTAAAGTATTCAACTGTGTACTGATCAGAGTAGTGGCTGAGAAAACTTCCCAAGGCCAGGAAACAACCACCCTAAAACTATTATATTGTAACTATCCTCCAACCCTCTCCCTGTATCCCTTTTAAGGATCCCTGTTTCCTCATTTCTAAATTAAGGAGTTTGGCTCAGATCAAACTTTCATTGTTCCTGTGAATTGGTTCCTCTGAGCTTTTTAAAAAGGACTCCAGATCCCACCCTCACAGACTCTGATTCAGTATGTCGGGGTGTGGCTGTGGAATCTGCACTTTTATCTGCCTCGCCCTACAACCCCCACCTCAAATGCGCACCACGTTGTTTAAACAACTGTCTATGTCACCCCAGCATGACCTAAATTCTTTCCTAATGCCCCAGAACCTACGAAGGTAACCTGTGTTTGCAGCTCTGCTTGCTTACAGAAACAAAAACTGGATGTCAGCAACCACCGCGATACAAGATGGGAAACGAGCTCAGCAGTGCTACCCTAACCTGAATCCTTGCTAATTACCATACCTAAATCTCTGCCCCCCGGGGAAAAATGCACCTTGCTAGGCACATGTAATGCTGAGGGGCAACAGAAAGTATGAGACTGCCACAGTCAACTCTTCCTGGAAAGCCACCTCTTTCCAGGAACCCTTGCCCTCAGTCTCCACCTACAAGCCCTAAAAGACCTTAAAAAAGCACCACCTCACTACACCCCACACATCTTGAGCAGGAACTTCCCTTCTCCATTCCTTGATCAGTGAATACAGTTTCTGTTCTGCTTAATTGAACCTGGTCTCATGCTAAGTATGTGAAGGCACCGGGCAGGGAAAGGACCCACCAGTGTCCAGCGACTCTCTTGAGATTCAGGAACACCCAGACAATCTCCAAGTATCTTTTCAGGATTAAAACTCTTGGCCTTTGACGCTGAGGGGCGGGAAGGGAATTACCACAACGGGCGCGGGACCCAGCTCTCCATTCAAAACCTCCTTGACGTTGGGCTGAGGTCCTTCTGCATACTGGCTTTGCCAGCCATCCCCCTAAGAACTCCAGGTCCAACCCAGGACCAGAAAAAACACTCACAGAACCAGAGTCTGCCCACACAGTGCACGTGCCGGTGCCTGCAGCTCTTGTCTCTCTCAGCTGAACTTTTCTCGCCTGGAAGATCAAGTCCCTGAGCGGGAGGATCCTGGGAATTGACCTTCTCGCTGGCCAATAGACAAAGAGTCTCTGGAGGCTGTTTTCTCTCATTTGATGAAAATGACTCATCTCTCATCCACTTTGGAAGCCAATTAACATCTCTGGAGACAGTGATTGCAGGGATGCTAAGGCGTAAGAGCGCACACCTACGCCTTGCTCAGGTGGGTCGGAAGGCCGTGTGGAGTCTGCGCACCACCCGCCCACCCTCCCTATTTGTCCGGATGGTCCATCCGGGTCCTAGCGATTCCCG
>NW_012109164.1:819002-836342 GCF_000951045.1 Mandrillus leucophaeus
CCCCCCGCTCCCCCTAGCCCACACGCATCACTTAGTCCATGGCCAGCTCCCGCGTCCCAGGATAAACTAAGCAATCACTGCCGTGCTGCTTTCGGGTCGTCAGCGTCCCCTGTCTCCGAGTGGAGGCCAAGGAGGAACTGCGCACCGCTGTGGGGGTGGGAGGCGCCTGGCGGTTTCGCGCTTTGCCCGCCTTTTGATTGCGCAGGAGTAGCGCGCTGGCGGGAGCCGCAGGGCAAATAGCCCGCCCGGGTGCTTTGGTGTGTGGCACTTGCTGCCATTCTGCCGCTGTAGGGTGAGCGGCCATGGCAGGACGAGCATCCAGGCGGCATCCGGCGGCAGCCGCAGAGACAGCTCCACCCTGAGGACGCAGAAGCCCAGCCTCCAGCCCGACTGCCAGTCCCAGAGCCGGCTGCACCCCCGTCAGCGTGAGCTCTAGAGGGAGTCGGCCTGCTCCACAAATGATCCAACTTCGCGGAGGGCCTTGCGAACACAGACAACGCCAACCTGGACAGGAAAGCGGCCAGCACTGCTTAGGCGGCTTCCCACGACGCGCTTTGCTGAGTGCGGAAGTTTAACTTCAGATGAAGATGCCAGAGTTGGGCATCCCCAAAGTGAGGATCAAAGAAATGCTTTGCATGGGGCTTGCGAAAACATCTTACTGTTGAAGAACAGAACATCTTACTATCTAAGAACCTGAATAGGAGATGCCTTCAGTAGTGGGTGTTTGAAAAGTTGGTCCGAGAAGGGGAGAAGATGGTTGGTTAAGGGGGGATGGTGACAATTATTTTATAACTTATAGAACGACAGATATTTATGTAAAAGTTGATAGTTTGGGTGGAATAATCATGAGCATGTTTCTGAACTTAATGTAAAATATCCAGAGACCCCTAAAATCACTGCTTAAATTACACGGGCCTTGTGGTGTTTGGAAAGAGAACACTTTGGAAGTATAATTGTAAAAATAATTTTATACAGAAAAAGAGAAGAGAAAACTTAACCACAGGTTTCTCAAATCGCTGTTATTCTTGAATCATCTGAAAGCAGTACACGTGACTGGCACCAATATATATCAGAGAATAAATCATTGCACAAGGAGACTTGATTTTCTTTTCATTGCAGAATCTGGAGGAAAAAAGCTGTGAAAAGCAAGAGGTGGTACAGAATGATGTTGTCAAAATTACCTGACGTCACTGGAGATAATTTGCCCTGGAAAAAGGCACTCCTTAGGGAGAAGCATCTGCACATTCCATTAGCATAAAGCACCTGGTTGGCCATATGAAGAAGTCCAGATTTCGGTTTAAATGTGAAATTTATTTTAAATGGAAGATTTGAAGCAAGGGATAAGTTATACCCTGACATATTTTTAAAAATCACTCTGGCAGCTGTGCGGGGGACAAACTCTGGGAGGACAAGAGTAGATGTGGAAGGGAGAAGGCGGCTAAGAGTCTGTCCCAGGAGTGCAAAGATTTCAGAGCCCCGCCTCAGGTGGTAATGGTGGAGGTGTTAGAAATGGCTGGATTCCACATACATTTTGAAAGGCCAGCACATGGAATTTGCTTCTGGATATCCTATAAATAAGAAAAAAGAGGGCTCAGTGATGATTCCTAGGCTTTTGACTTGAGCAACTAGAAAGATGAAATCTCCATTAACTGATATGGGGAAGACTGAGGAAGGAGACGCTGTGTGTGCCAGGATTGGGGTGTGTGTGTGCGTGTATCAGTAATACTACTTTTGACATGTTGACTTGGAGATGCTAATCCACGCCAACTAAAAAATAAGGAGGGAAGTGGGCATTCAACACATGAGGGTGAATGGCCGGGGAGCCTTAAGAAGGGGCCAGAGGCTGAATCTGGTAGAGAAGAACATAGATCAAAATAAAAGACACATGGAGGGAGAAAGACGGGGAAGCTGGGGCTTATGATGGTAACAATGTTGGCCATTAACTGAGAATTTTTTTTTTTTTTTTTTTTTGAGACAGAGTCTTGCTCTATTACCCAGACTGGAGCGCAGGAGGATGATCTCTGTTCCCTGCAACCTCCATCTCCTGGGTTCAAGTGATTCTCATGCCTCAACCTCCTGAGCAGCTAGTATTACAGGTGCCTGCCACTACGCCTGGCTAATTTTTGTATTGTTAGTAGGGATGGGGCTAGGGTCGAAATCCTGACTTCAGGTGCTCTGCCCGCCTCAGCCTCCCAAAGTGCTGGGATTACAGATGTGAGCCACTATGCCAGGCCTGAGAAATTGCCGAGAACAGCTCGGACGTGGAGACCCTAACCCAGCAGCGCTAGAGGAATTAAAGACACACACAGAGAAATATAGCGTGTAGGGTGGGAAATCAGGGGTCCCACAGCCTTCAGAGCTGAGAGCCTCGAACAGAGATTTACCCACATATTTAAGGACAGCAAGCCAGTGATAAGTGTTGTCTCTATAGATTATAGATTAACTAAAAGTATTCCTTATGGGAAACAAAGGAATGGGCCAAAACAAAGGGATGGGCTCTGGCTAGTTGTCTGCAGCAGGAACATGTCCTTAAGGCACCGATGGCTTATGCTCTTGCTTGTGGCTTAGGAATGCCTTTAAGCAGTTTTCCGCCCTGGGTGGACCCAGTGTTCCTTGCCCTCATTCCAGTAAACCCTAAACCTTCAGCATGGGTGTCATGGCCATCACGAACATGTCACAGTGCTGCAGAGATTTTGTTGATGGCCAGTTTGGGGGCCAGTTTATGGTCAGATTTGGGGGCCTGTCCCGAACAAGAAACGTAATTAAAGTACAGAGAAAATTAAAAGGGAGAAGAAAGTTCATGGAGAGATTTACAGTAAATGATAAATACAAAAGTCTGCCTTGTTTCCCAGACCCCTTGTCTCTTAGGTGCCCTGTATTTTACCTCCCAATGAACCACTCTTGTCCCTTTGTAATGGCGCTCCAAGCAGCACTGCCACAAACCCAATTCCAGAGCTTCCCTGCCCCTTGAGCCTAGGAATAGCCATGCTTCTAATTCCTCTTTATTCGCTCATCACTGGAGTAGCAACTGAACCACACGATTGGAATAAGTAACATGATGTCATTTTTGGTAGCAATCTTCCATTTCTTCCTTATATATAAAATAGACCCTCATGGAGAAAGTAACTGCCTAGAGCTATGGGTTCAGAGAGTAGAGCTCCAGCTTTGCTTTTCTCTTTGCAGCTGTGCTCTGAGAGATTTGATGCAATCCCACTGCAGTTTGACATGAGTGACAGAGTAGGGATGCTCAGGGAATCTGTTGAGCCACCAAGGAAGCCTCACTTCCAGGTAGTACTTACATGGGGCCGTGGAAGTTGTCTCACATTCCTGGGGACAGAGCATTTGCCCTGAAAAGGAACATTCCCTTGGCACAAAGCATCTTGTTGGCTGGATGTTATTATAAATGTGACAAGAATACTTCTGGCCAAGTAACTGGTGGTTGGGACATTTTGTGTTTCTCAAACCCATAAAGAAGAAAAGGTCTCTTACGTGGTCAGGAGAGGTGGGAATGGATCAAGCACTAAGGTCAGGTCTGGTGAAGTTAGGGAATAAGGCCAGCATTTATGGAAAGTGATTTCTCCAGGAACCCCTAAAAGATGCTCCTGAACTCTAACGGTAGGCTGATGTCTGTATTTAGAGTTGCAAACAACATGTTCTGGGAATACAGAGGAAGGCACCATGGCCTCTAACTTGAGAGCATATCACAGAGAAAGATTTATATTTGGACTTGATGAATGAGAGATGAGTAGGAGTTTGATAGAAGAGAAGAGAACCATCTGGATGTACAATGGCAGAAGTGGCAGGAAGGGCTAAGGAGAATTGGCTTCTGGGGATGGGTTAGAGATAAGGGACTGGGCATCAAATTCTGGAGCCTGCAATGGGGTATGTAAAAGCTTAGATGGGATGCTCTTTTTCTCTCCTCCCATGGGTTCATAGTGGGCTCACCTCACTCACTCTTGCTACCAAGCTGCCTGATTTCACAGAGAGCTGGAGTGGGGTCTCTAACCCTCCAGCAACCGCTCAGGAGCCAGCCTTGAAGCCCTGGCAGCCAATACTTTCCATATAGACCCTGTTGCCCATCCTATCTTAGGAGGACAACGCACTCATGAGGAAGGAAACATCCACTTTCAGACTCCAGAGGCTCCAAGGAGCCTCTCTCTGTCTTCAAGAAAAGAAATATTCACTGAGCTGCGGGTGCAGGTGGACATGGTTTGGGACCAATGTGTGGCTGGGTGGCTTCACTTCCATCCTCATACAGTGATGCTGAGAGATGAATGGGGTAGGGCGATTGAGATTCAGTTCAACCTCTACTTCCAGTCGGGCGGTGCTTGGTAGTTGACTCATTTTGATCCGTTTGATATTCGCAGCCACCCGCTGGGGTAGGTGTGACTGTTGCTCCTATTTCACAGATTAGGACAGGATAGTTTGCCAGAGGTCAGAGGACTAGTTGGGGGAGGGAATGGTTGTCAGTTAGGATTTTAACCTTAGAGTCTCACGTTTTCTTAGGATGTTGCAGGGAGACGTTGGGTGAATTCCTTTTCCTCTTAGGGGGTGGTCTTAATTCCCTACTTGTAAGCTAAAGAGTTCTGCCAGTTTGTGATTCTCTGTACTTTAACATTCAAAGGTATCACTTGGATAGGTTTTTAAAAATGGGGATTCTGGGTACCTCCAATATATTTAAGTTCTCCAGGGTGGGGTTGAGATTCAGCTTCGCTGAGCTCCATCTGTAGAGATTCTGTTTTGATACCGTTGGTTGGACTGTGGCTCGGTCATTTACATTTCTCAGAAGTGAGGCCAGTAGGCTGGTCAACCGCCCTGCCTGCCTCTCTGTGACCCCTTCCGGGCGTCCGCGCTGCTTCTGTACTTGCATCTTGTGGAAATGAGATTGGCGCAGGCAGCCCCCTTTTAGCACCGCCCCGGGCACGCGAGCCAAGCCCTTAAAAACCGTGCCCAGCCCTAGGTTTGCAGGTACTCAGGGCAGGCGAAAGCGCTTTTATGCCTTTGGTATATTCCCGAATCCGGCCAGCAGATGGCGAGAGAGAACCAGCCTACCAGAATAGCAAGGGGCAAGGAGGCGAGGAAGAAAAGCGGCGAGTGAAGATTGACGTTCATTAAAACCAATGGTAGCTTCCGTTCTCCGACTCCCAAGCTCACCTTAATGGTTGACATCCATTAAGGCCAATGGTAGCTTCAGTTCTCAGACTCCCAAGCTTCCCATTCTCTTAGGAGGCTGCATTTATGGCGCTAAATGGAGGGATGGGCGTAGGGACATGTGCTGGAGTATGTGCTCGCTAAGATACACCTGTTAGTCCAAGGTTGCTGCTGCTCGTAGTGGCTCAACGCTCTTTGACAATTAACTTTCCTCTCAGTTTACTAAGGCTGCCTCACCTGTCTCTAGGCAAACCTACCCCCCATCACGCTGGGTTTCTGGAGTTTTAAAAAGCGTCGCGGGGTAAAGCCAGCATTGCACTTTTCGTTTTCTTAGCAGATAAGTGTTTCTGGCGCTAACAGCGGGGAGCTGCCAGGCAGGAGTAAGGGTGAAGAGACAATAGGGTGAGAGATAACAGGTGTAAAGCATCTCTCAATGCCAGGCATTGGGCTTTGCACCTTTTATAGGTTTCTCTCAATTATCTTTTTATTTAATTCATTTTCTGTTTCACAGATTATGAAACCTCAACTAAGTTGCCCAAGGACAGCCCTTGAGTAATTTTAACTTCTGTCAGACGCCAAAGCCTAAGGACTTCTGTTTTACAGAGGCTGCGTGAAATCTACCCTTGCCTATCAGGAGCTCACTGCCATAGGCAAGAGTAATCTATGAGCTTTAATTTTACATACCTAAGTTTTAACGATTTGAGCATCAACTATATACATATCTCTATAGATATATAGAGATATATATATATAGTATTGTAAATAACATTAAATAATTAAATAGCAGGCGCACTTAATTTCTTATTTTTTAGATGAAGATGAATCTAAATGATGGTTCAAGTATGTTCTTTGTTCACCCTAGTGGATCATCTTGGGTGCTTCCTCAGACCGGAACTGTAACCCCCGATATGTGCTTGACTCTCTTCCTTCGTTCTCCAGCGCTCTGTCAAATGCCATGCTTTTAGGGAGGCCTGTTCTGACCCCTTCCTGTTTCCTCTCCCTTTTATCTGCTCCTATCTGAAGTCTGTTTTCCTGTTTATTTCTTTCTTCCTCCATCATCTTCTGTTCCTGTATCATGTGTTGTTTTTCATATACTACATCTCAGTATGTAGCAAATACGTTTACTGTTTTTTTTTTTTTCAATTTTTTGTTTAGTTTCTGTCTCCCTGCTCCAGAATGTAAGCTTCAAGAGGGGCAGTGAAGAGTTCTTAACACCCCTCACTGACTGAGAAACGGTTGGGGATGGAGGGAGAGAGCTTTGCCCAGCACGTCCTGAAATCCCCTGAGGTGGGGTTGGGAGTGGAGGGATCAGGAAATCTCCATTCATTTTATGAACTTGAAGTTGGGTTAAACACTATTATCTTCTGTGACATTTGTTGTTAATCTCAACCTGAAACCCTCATTACTAGTCATCCACTTCTTTTTTTTTTTTTTTTGAGACGGAGTCTCGCTCTGCTGCCCAGGCTGGAGTGCAATGGCACGATCTCGGCTCACTGCAAGCTCCGCCTCCCGGGTTTAGGCCATTCTCCTGCCTCAGCCTCCCGAGTAGCTGGGACTACAGGCGCCCACCACGTCGTCCGGCTAGTTTTTTGTATTTTTTAGTAGAGACGGGGTTTCACCGTGTTAGCCAGGATGGTCTCGATCTCCTGACCTCGTGATCCGCCCGTCTCGGCCTCCCAAAGTGCTGGGATTACAGGCTTGAGCCACCGCGCCCGGCCCTCATCCACTTCTTACTAACTTTGTGACCTTGAATGAAGGTTCAAGGTTCCCTTCTTTCTCTGCACCTCAGTTTCCTTATGTATTAAGAGGAAAAACTTAAATTTGGTGACCCTAAAATGTGGGGTCATAGGGCATCCGTCAGTTCCCTGAGGGTAAAAGAAAAATATTTGTGGATTTATAAAACTTCAGAAGTTATATTCTTGTGAGGGTCAAAGAAAGGTATTTGTGTATTTGAGAGTCTTCAGCTATCATATTAGTAGCATAATTACATGCAGAAAATATTGAAGAAAGAATTTTAACTAATCAAATAGGAACAGAGATCTCAGATAGGAGCAGATAAAAAGGAGACGAAACAATGGTGAGCCAAAAAAATCGGACAAATTTTATGTAGAGAGTTAACTCTGAATGGACAATGATAGACTCTCCAGGAATGTGTAATAAAAGTTTTAAAGAAGAATTCTTTAAATAGAAGCGACACACTACAAGGAAAATTTTATGACATCTGGAACTAAAACACCCAGGGATTGGTCTCAGGGGGATGAGGGGTAGAGAAATAAAAGCATTTGTCTCATTTAGCACACTAAGTGTGTGGTTGGGAGGAGGGAGCAAAACAGCGAAATGAATCTATTGGAAGATGTCATCTTATTGAGGTACAGGAGAAAATGCTGGTGCTTTGTTTTATGTAGTAGTAAAGAAATTTGTGTTCAATTATGAGCAATAGAAACAAATACTAGTGATTGAATAAAAAGTAAATAAGGGAATACAATGGATAAGTCAGTAAATAAGAGAACTTGGTGGATAAGTGAATTAATAAGAGTCCACAGTGGAGGCAATTTCCCCAGTTATAAAACATTATCTTTTGAATATACACAGGATATACTTTTCAAAAGAAAAAAATGTATATAGGGGAAACAATTTTCACTCATTCTCTGGACACTCAGTACTTTTCCAGAGATAATTTATTGCTATACAAGCATAATAATTCCTTTTCAATATATTTTCCCAGCAACTAAGAAGTTCAGTGTTTGTAATTCTAATAAAAAGAGTGCTGATCTGGGCTGAAATGAAAAGTTTTACCTTAGATATATGTCTCATAAGTAGCTTTGATGAACTCAGGGAATATCCTTAAAAAGCGATTATCAAGACTCTACAACACATGAATTTGAAGGCACAGGGAGATTAAGACGTAGAATACATTAGGTGAGATCTAGGGCCAAGGAATAGCAGGAGGGTGTGTGCGTGTGTGTGTGTGTGTGTGTGTGTTTGTGTGTTGGTTGGGGCAGATGGGAGCCTTTGGAGATTGCCTGTAGGCTGCCAGTGTGGTGCTATGATCTCTAAGCCCTGGTAGGTCCTTGCAAAGAGACATGGTTCTGAAAGGTTGGCACAGGTATAGGTTTTTTAATATTTTTGTTATCCATAGGGGTGACCCTGAACACCATTACAAAAATTTAAAAATTTCACCCCTGGGCACACAGGTTACCCTTCTGGTGGTGGCATGGCAAGGCTTGATTTCCAAGAGTTTCTTTTGGACTGTCCCCAATTTTTCCCTTTAAAAATAGGAGGTCCTTCACATTGACAAAGGAAGGAGGAAATTATCCCTTCTAACCTACTTTCTCATCTTCATTCCAAGATCTCTAGAAAGGCACAGCACGTTTGGTTTTTGAAATCTGTGGAATTTTAGTGCTGTCCATTCTCCCAAGTGGATGCCTTTAGTGAAGGTAAAAGGAAAGACTGTTTGCTGCGTCAAGGGAAGATTCATATGCACATCCCAAGACTCAGATGTTATTTCAGAGGAGCTGGTGTCCATAGTAAAGTAGAATCGCCCCAGGTTCATCTGCCTACAGGGGTAACCGTTTGAGGCAAATATGAGGGAACTGGCAGAATAGGAGGGGTGGAATCTTCCTGGGAGAAAGTAAAAAGAATTTTAGGTGGAGAGGGGATCAAGGTGTGAACCAAACACATGTCTTTTAAGTTCCTGTAGGAAATGTTGGAAAGGACTTTAGAAGAAACGATAAATATGTCATAGCTGGAAAACCATGAGAAGTCTTTGATAGAAACTGTTAAAAAGAACAACAACAAACACACAAAATTAAACACCTTTAAGTTTGAAAATGACAGAAGTTAAGAAATGGAAAGTTGCCTGGGACATGCTTTTATTATGGCCTCTCTGATAAACCATTCCCGACTCCATCTTCTTATCCTTGCTTGTCCTAAGCAGCATGGTAGCCGCCGTGGCACTCATCAGGCTAAAGTGGTCATTTTCGGCACTTGTGCTAGAGATGGCAGTGACGCAGAATCATTTCGGTAAATGCCAGAGGTTTTTTGTCTCACAATAAGGAAATTGAAGATGTGGACACAAAAGGGGAGTGGGTTTAAGAGTGGAAGGTTAATAGGCAAAAGAAAGAAGAGAGAGTTCCCTGTGCATTGGAAGGGTGCCTGAGCGGGTTTCTAGGTTTTCGGTGAGTTATGGTAGGTTTTATAGATGAGCTTGATGAGGCAGTGTCTGATTTACATAGGACTCAGAGGATTGGTTGGACCAGGTGTGCCATTTATGTGATGCATGAAAAGGCTGGTCATCCCATCCTAATCTTTTATTATGCAGATGGGGTCTCTACCTGGCCAGTGCCATGTTGCCTGAACACTTGAAGACAAAGAAAAGGGAAGAGGAGGCAAGGCATGGTAGCTCACTCCTGTAGTGACAGGACTTTCGGAGGGTGATAAGGGTGGATCACGAGGTCAGGAGTTCAAGACCAGCTTGACCAAGATGGTGAAACTTCGTCTCCACTAAAAAAGATACAAAAAAGAAAAAAAATTAACGGGGCCTGTTGGTGGGCGCCTGAAATCCCAGTTACTCGGGAGGCTGAGGCAGAGAGTTGCTTGAACCAGGGAGGCGGAGGTTGCAGTGAGCCGACATCACGCCACTCCACTCCAGCGTGGGCAACAGAGCGAGACACCGTTTTAAAAAACAAAAGGAAGGCTGGGCGCGGTGGCTCAAGCCTGTAATCCCAGCACTTTGGGAGGCCGAGACGGGCAGATCACAAGATCAGGAGATCGAGACCATCCTGGCTAACACGGTGAAACCCCGTCTCTACTAAAAAATAGAAAAAACTAGCCGGGCGAGGTGGTGGGCGCCTGTAGTCCCAGCTACTCGGGAGGCTGAGGCAGGAGAATGGCGGGAACCCGGGAGGCGGAGCTTGCAGTGAGCCGAGATCGCGCCACTGCACTCCAGCCTGGGCGACAGAGCGAGACTCCGTCTCAAAAAACAACAACAAAAGGAAGAGGAAGCCTCAATGTTGAATATGTGTGGCTTCCAAGTATCCCTTTTCTATTGACATAGGTGCTGGCATTCAACTGTGCCCTGTGCAAGCTTTTAGCTTGCTTATCTATGCATGCAGCTTGATTTTTCAGGCTGATTATTGTTAGAAAAAAAAAAGAAAATTAGATGGGGGCTGCTTTTATATTAAAAGGAAAACCTTACCGAGGACTCCCTTACCCACACTAACTGCTAAATAATTTATGTTTTTAGCTCCTGTATCAGCAGTGCTTGCCCCTGACAGATGATGATCGTGGGGGACCAGGAGCCTCTAGACTTAGAGACAAGTTGCCTGCACTCACCGGATGGAGTTTTTTCCCTCCCCAGCACCCCCTGCTGGTCCGTTTGACAAACAGATGAACAGAAGTTCTCAAATACACAATAAGCAGATAAGCCCAGTATCACCAAAATATGAAGTCGTAATGGCATTTTGTCAAATTGTCTTTGCTATCTGCATCATCTGTTGCTTTCTGAGGGAAGTATTTTGAGTTCTCCTACTGAGACTGTGGATTTGCCTATTTCTTTTTGTATGTCTGTCTGCTTTTGCTATATATATTTTGTAGTTGTGTGTGAGAAAGATTCATGACCTATCTTGTGGGAGAATTCTGTATTTAGCAGATTTTCATCTTAAGTTATATTTTGCCTAGTATTGATGTTATTACTTTGCTTTTTCAGTTTCAAATTCATTTAGTACATCTTTTTCCTTTCTTTTAACCCTTGTGTTTTTATTTCAGATGTGCTTTATTATGTACTGACAGTGAGCCCCAAATTCATATGTTGAAGTCCCAACTCCCAAAGTATTTGGAGGTGGGCCTTTCAGAAGTAACTGAGTTTAGATGATGTCATGAGGGTGGAGCCCCAATGATGAAATTAAGTCATTCTAAGGAAAGGAAGAGAGTCTGAGCCCTGCTCTACACCGTGTGAGGGCACAGAGAGACAGCAGCCATCAACAAGCTGAGAGAAGAGGACTGAGAATGAAACCTACCTCACCAGAACCTTGTCATATCCCTTCCCAGTTTCCAAAAGAGTGAGAAATCAATTTCTGTTGTGTAAGCCACTCAGTCTATGAAATTCTGTTATGGCAGCCAGAGCTGATTAATGCATGCTTCTTGAACTTTGTTTTTAATTCAATATGAAAAACATATGTTTTAATAAAAAAATTACCCCATTCATTTGTATTGTGTTTACTGATAATTTTGAACTTATTTGTGCCATATTTAAGAAATCCTCCTTCTTCTTTCCCATGCTTTCTTGTTGTTTTTTTAATCCAAGTGCATGATAAGGTTTAGGAATCACTATCTTAACAGGACCATGACGGGCTAGATAAGGGAAGCTGGCTTGCATTCAGGGAAGGGGCAGAGGAGGGAAGCTGCCAGCTGGGCTGTGCTAAGATGACCTGAGCCCCAGATCCTGCTGGATGAACATCCTCTTCTAGATACAGGACCTGCCCAAGGCACCATTTTGAAATAGGCAAATTTTATTTGCTTTGTCTTCTTTCGTCATCTGTATTAGCTTTTGCTTCTTGAGTGAAAAATATAGCTGTTTTCATATTACCCCAAGTTCCCGAGTTTATTTTTTATGTAAGAATCCCAAATGGTACATTTCCTCTCTTTCTCAGACCATGCTTTCATTTCAGTCAATGTAACAAATCAGCCTGGTCTTAGGTGTTTAGAAATCTGATTGGATTGATTCACACTAACCTGTAACATATGTACCACAGCCTTCTAAGATGAAGTTTTTTAAAAAAGCTCCATGACCTACACAATTCTTTAATTGCTGGAATTGTGCACTTTAAAATCACATCAAATATAAACATTCAATTTTGTGGAGGTTTTCTTTTTTATGGAGAGATGAGAATAGGTGTTTGTTAATACTGGCAGACTTTACTCCCAAAGCCAATTCTATTAACATATCTTTTCTGTTTTAAATCTAGACTATCAGAAAGAATTTTTTTTTTTTTTTTTGCTATAGCTGCAGTGTTCACAGTAATCCAAGTTCCAATGGCAGTGTGGCAGAGTGAAACCAAAAGAGACCAAGTTTTGATCATGAAGTGTAATTTTTCTTTTTAAGATCAGGGATTCAGAATTGTAATATCAGTGTTCAATTAGGAAGTTCTTATGATAGCGCATGGCACGCATGTCCTTTCCATCATCTGCATTTTCTGCTTTTTTTGTCTGGCTCACTCCTACTCACTCTGCAATCCTCACCTTAGTGGTCACTTCTCCCTGGAATGCCCCTGACCCCTTATGATAGCAGTGCTGCAAACACCAAAGAATGAACTTATAACCAGACTCACAGGCAACACTTTGCCCTGTGCCATGCTTCAATCATGATGAGGATGTGAGAAAGAGTAGGAGAAAGGAGACACAACAAATGTCATTTCCCTAGCAGAGGCCCCAAGGCCAGCCCACTTGATTCTCTGGTTTCTTTTTCTGCATAACAATGATGAAAGATAGCCTGGGAAAGCTGTTCCTCTCAGGCTTCACCTTTGATACATTTCTACTCACTGAACTAAGAGACAGATTCCATTCTTTAGTATACCATTGCCTCATAAATCCATACATAGCAGGGCTATTCATTTCCAATAAAGTATCCATATAGATTAGGTATATTCTATTGACAATTTTATTAAAGTTCTTCATTTATCTTCCAGATAGTAGATTCTATCAACCAAGTTACATAAAGAGTTCTGATTCCCAGAGGTAAGAACTGAGCCTGGCTTTCTGGTGACATGTTTACTGGTAACCCCGTCCTTCCCTACAACGCTTAAGCATATTCAAAGACTATACCCTCCCCTGCCTCCAGCCTGGATTGTGAGCTCCTCAAGAGCATGGCTGCGTCTTTTAACATCAAGTCTCCATGTGCGAAAGAGTTCCTGCCGTATCACAAATGCCCAATCGACATTTGTAAGTGAAGAAAGCTATTCTGTGGTGTCTGCTTTAATATTAAGAGATGGCTTGCCAGAGATTACTAAGCAGCTTCATTGTCTAAAATGGAACTAGATTCTGTGGATAGCAAATCCATTGGTGCCACTCACAGGAGGCCTCAAAGAAACCTAACTGCCGCACAAATCTGCGGGAGTATTCATTTTCTTCCCGCACAGAGAGGTAAAATGGAATATTCTTCTGACGCAGATATTTCATGTATCGCACCATCACTCGTGCCATGTTGCCTGTCCTTCGGTATTTTTCCATGCTGTAGGCCATTCCTACTTCACAAGAAGGGTCCATGGTTACCCATGAGACTGGGACTCCCTCTGGGCCGAGCATACAGGCTGCTGGCAGGTCTTGTATGCAGCGCTTGATGAAACGCAGGCTCCTCTCATTCCTCCCTCGCTTCCAGTTGTCATTTACCAACCCGGAATAAGAGACAGCCAGCTGGGCATACTTAAAGTTGGGAGTTTCACTGTAGAAAACAAAAAGAAAGATAACAACTTTCATCCTCACCCCTGTAATTTCTGGGTGTCATCCCAATCTAGAGATGCCAGGCCCTCTTCTTGTTTAAAGACACACCATTGAAAAGTTGCATATTTTGACCTTTGACAACCTTTATTCATCAGAAGGAATGAATTCATCCTCTCTTCTTTCCAAACCTGATTTCTGTGAATTACAAAAATGTACAAGGACTAGCAATTATAAATGATTAGCATATGTTTTTGTACCTTTCAAAGTCATCATCTGGGTGGCCTGTCTCAGCCCAGCTTCCAAACTTGCTTTCATTGGAGGCATTGAGCTTCAGAATATCTTCCGTAACCAAGAGGACTGCTGTCGAATGCTCTACTTTCACTGACTTTGAAAATGCAGCTGCTCTTATCCCCTCACCTAAACTTTCCTGAAGACCTGGGAAGAAAGGCAAGAAAGAAATCTTGTCAGACATGGAGTTCTCTACTTACACTGCTCCCACCTGATTAATACCTCAGTGCTTAGTAGTTCTCAGACTTGAGTTTACACCACAATCAGATGGAGTCCTTGTCACACCACAGATTGCTCTACCTCTCCCAGCTCCCAGAGTTTCTATGAATTTACATTTCTAATGAGCTCTCGGTGATGCTAATGCTGTTAGCTGAAGACTCAATTTGAGAAGCACTGCTGGTTGCCCATTTCTTCAGACTTGTTACCTTGGATTTGGAATCTCTGTTTCCAGTTGATGATCTCACAATTTTTCAAAACTTCTTGTGATTTTTGAGGCTCTTTGGAGAACATATGATACACGTTTGTGTATGAGTCCATGTCGTCTGTCATCTCCTGTATAGGACGGTGTAAGTTCAGGTCATTCCCTTGAACTTTTTCTTCACCTCTCACTGATTGCAATTATCAGAAAAATGAAAATTCAAAAGAAAATTATAACACTGGCCCATGATGGCTGCAGTTGGGCACACGGATAATAAAACCTAGGCCTATAAGCTACTACTGACCTCTTACCTGTGTAACCGGAAATATTTAACACTGACAAGTATTGGTGATAAACCTCCTTATCACATACAGAACAAAGACAGGACAAAATCACTCTCCAGCAGGCCTTAAAATGCCTCACCTTTCTCCCTACCCACTCAACTACACATTTACCTTATTTTATATATGGCATCATCGAGCATCCAACAGAATAAAAAAATGCAGCAATTGCTTCTCTTACCACCTGTGCCAAACGGATACTCCTGTTATATATACTGTGCCCCCACATAACCTCCTGTGGGACACATTCTGGATTGTACTGAGTCTGTGTTGTTAGAATTAAGTCCTTAAACTTGACTCCAAATAAATTTAACTGTGATTTCTCTAAGTTTTAGTGTCTACTGTTTCACTAGACACCTAGAATCTATAGTGTCCTAGAACCTACAGTGTCCAGGGCTTGAGCAAGATACTTTAGTGAATATAAACATTAATGGAACATTGCCTTTTCCCAAGGCTACAGGATATCAGCCTATTCAAAGAGTGACACTGGCTTTACACCAAGAAGTCCACCAAACAGAATGAAGTAACTGAATTTTTGGTAGCTCTCTGGGTAATTTATGTGGTGTTAGACTCATGGGTTTGAAAGAAAGAGACTCGTGGTCCCACTCTGGCTAGCCACAAACTTCATTTGAAGACGAGGATCTGTTTCTCAGGGAAAATATAAACAATAAGTGTGAGAGTTTTAGCAGTGAATGTATTAACATTATGTTGGGAATTGTTAAAGAGTGAAAGAGAAAATAGTGTAACTAATTTAAAGAAACCATCAAGAATCTGAGGGTGCTTTTATAAATGCAAGTTTCTGAATATGGCCAAAACCAACACTTCAGTGAATTTAACAGAGTAGATGTTTTAAAAGACCTGATTTTCAAAGAATGACCAAAAACAGCCAAGTAAATATTCAAGGAATTACATAAAAGAACATCCAAGTAAATTAGAAAATAACAAATGGAACAATTTATAAAAATGAAAGCTATAAATAATGAAATGGAGAACAAGACATAGTGCAAAGGATATATATGTCAAAAGCTCATTTTTAAATGGCAAAAAGAAAGAAGAAAGAGAGAGAGAAACTTCTGGTAAGGCATTTATTAAAAGAAATACAAGAGAAATAGAAAAAAGAAAAAAATAGACTATAAGCTATGAGAACAGAAACAGAAGAAACAGAGAAAAGAACAAAAGACTTCTAATAGAGATTACATACTACCCCAGGGCAACATATTTACTGATAAAAGAAATGGATGTTATCCTTCAAGAATAACCTATCAAAATTGACTTTCAAAAAAATAGAAATCCTCAACAAACTAACAGAAAATATCAAAAATTAAATTAAACATCTACCTTTTAAAAAGTAGACAAGAGTTACAGCCTCTAGTGCCATCCATGTTGCTACAAAGGACATGAATTTATTCTTTTCTATTGTTGCATAGTATTCTATAAAAATATATGTACCAAGTTGTTTTTTTTTTTATCCAATCTACCTTTGATGAGCACCTGGGTTGATTCCATGTCTTTGCTATTGTGAACAGCGTAGCAATGAACATACAAGTGCGTGTGTCATGTTGGTAGGATGATTCATTTTCTTTTGGGTATTTACCCAGTAAAGGTGTTGCTGGGTCGAATGGCAACTCTGTTTTAAGTTCTCTAAGAAATTTCCAGACTGCTTTCCACAGTGCAATAATTCTAAGCATATTATTGCTGTAACAGAAAATCAAATATCACATGCTCTCATTCATAACTGGGAGCTAAGCATTGATCATACAGGGACATAAATGTAGGAACAATAGCACTGTGGACTACTAGAGGGTGGAGGAAAAGGGGCTGAGTTAGAAAACTGCCTATTGGGTACTATGCTCAATACCAGGGTGATGGGATCTGTCAGTATTCCAAGACTCAGCATCATGCAATATTCCCATATAACAAATCTGCACATGTATCCCCTGTATCTAAAAAGAATGTTGAAATTAAAAAATAAAATGTAGCCAAAATCAGATTATTTTACATTTAAGTTCTACATAAGTCAAAAACAAACACATGATTTTAATAGTAGACTTTGGTAACAGATGAAAAGATCCTAATGCCAAATCTGGTAAGGAAATAACAAAAAGAGAGTTATGACCATATTCCCTAAAAAATTAGGAATAAAATATTCAATAGCATATATAAAAGAATGTGAACATGAGCAGTTGGCTTAGAAAGGCCAGAATGGCTTTAATTGGAAGATCTTTTAGTGTAATAAATTAAAGGAGAAAAAATGTCATGAGTGTATATATTGCCAAATAGAAAAGACAAAAATTAAATAACATAAAATTTACCCTCCACTCTAAATATAAGTTCTATGAAAGTAGGAACAACAGAAAAATGCTCTAAACCTGTAAATACAGAATCAAATGTAATTCCAAATGTAAGCTTTTATAGCTATTTCATTAAAATCAGGAATGAGACAAGTATAGAAATACTATTATTGTCAGTTGGAATTGTTTTCTTAGGTTGTATATTATGCAATAAGGCAAGAAACTAAAAACCCATACAAATATTGGCAAAGAAGCAGCAAATTACTTTGTTTGTAGATCAGAGTATTACACATTTAGAAAATCCAAGAGACTTCGACAAAAAACAAAACAAATAATGCCCCACACAAACAGGGTTTTAAAGAATAGTGTGACATATTTGGAAATCAAGAATACAAAAACAAAGAAATAACAAAAT
>NW_012109164.1:836392-854984 GCF_000951045.1 Mandrillus leucophaeus
TTTATTAAAAGAAATACAAGAGAAATAGAAAAAAGAAAAAAATAGACTATAAGCTATGAGAACAGAAACAGAAGAAACAGAGAAAAGAACAAAAGACTTCTAATAGAGATTACATACTACCCCAGGGCAACATATTTACTGATAAAAGAAATGGATGTTATCCTTCAAGAATAACCTATCAAAATTGACTTTCAAAAAAACAGAAATCCTCAACAAACTAACAGAAAATATCAAAAATTAAATTAAACATCTACCTTTTAAAAAGTAGACAAGAGTTACAGCCTCTAGTGCCATCCATGTTGCTACAAAGGACATGAATTTATTCTTTTCTATTGTTGCATAGTATTCTATAAAAATATATGTACCAAGTTGTTTTTTTTTTTATCCAATCTACCTTTGATGAGCACCTGGGTTGATTCCATGTCTTTGCTATTGTGAACAGCGTAGCAATGAACATACAAGTGCATGTGTCATGTTGGTACGATGATTCATTTTCTTTGGGTATTTACCCAGTAAAGGTGTTGCTGGGTCGAATGGCAACTCTGTTTTAAGTTCTCTAAGAAATTTCCAGACTGCTTTCCACAGTGCAATAATTCTAAGCATATTATTGCTGTAACAGAAAATCAAATATCACATGCTCTCATTCATAACTGGGAGCTAAGCATTGATCATACAGGGACATAAATGTAGGAACAATAGCACTGTGGACTACTAGAGGGTGGAGGAAAAGGGGCTGAGTTAGAAAACTGCCTATTGGGTACTATGCTCAATACTAGGGTGATGGGATCTGTCAGTATTCCAAGACTCAGCATCATGCAATATTCCCATATAACAAATCTGCACATGTATCCCCTGTATCTAAAAAGAATGTTGAAATTAAAAAATAAAATGTAGCCAAAATCAGATTATTTTACATTTAAGTTCTACATAAGTCAAAAACAAACACATGATTTTAATAGTAGACTTTGGTAACAGATGAAAAGATCCTAATGCCAAATCTGGTAAGGAAATAACAAAAAGAGAGTTATGACCATATTCCCTAAAAAATTAGGAATAAAATATTCAATAGCATATATAAAAGAATGTGAACATGAGCAGTTGGCTTAGAAAGGCCAGAATGGCTTTAATTGGAAGATCTTTTAGTGTAATAAATTAAAGGAGAAAAAATGTCATGAGTGTATATATTGCCAAATAGAAAAGACAAAAATTAAATAACATAAAATTTACCCTCCACTCTAAATATAAGTTCTATGAAAGTAGGAACAACAGAAAAATGCTCTAAACCTGTAAATACAGAATCAAATGTAATTCCAAATGTAAGCTTTTATAGCTATTTCATTAAAATCAGGAATGAGACAAGTATAGAAATACTATTATTGTTAGTTGGAATTGTTTTCTTAGGTTGTATATTATGCAATAAGGCAAGAAACTAAAAACCCATACAAATATTGGCAAAGAAGCAGCAAATTACTTTGTTTGTAGATCAGAGTATTACACATTTAGAAAATCCAAGAGACTTCGACAAAAAACAAAACAAATAATGCCCCACACAAACAGGGTTTTAAAGAATAGTGTGACATATTTGGAAATCAAGAATACAAAAACAAAGAAATAACAAAATAATAATGCTCAGAAATATAACAGGAAAAATAATTTAATAATCTTAACAAATAGTATAAAATACCTAAGGGTAAACTTAGTGGAAAAATCACTTAGTTTTCCACTGGAAAACACTAACATTTTACCAGATGGCATAGAACACAAACTGAAAAAAGTGACAAAAGACCATATTTCCTGATAAAAAAATTTAGTATCACGAAATTATTAATCCTTCCAAAATTGTCGAAAAATGCTCCTCCAATACCAATCACAATTGCAATAGTTATTTGGGGTAGTTGGTGGGGAACTGGAAAAATTAGTTTATGTTCATATAGCTATTAAGTTTATAAGAAATAGGAAAGCAAAAAAAGATTGGTGAAGGGTGATTTGCTTTATTAGATATTAAAATTTATCCAAAAAACAATGAAATAGCATGAGAAAAGACTAGAAAAAATACAGAAACAGATACAAAAATATATAACATGTTATACAACAAAACAGACATTCATGTTTCAGTAGGGAATTACTTATTTAATAAATAGTACTAACATAATCAGCCAGCCAAAAGGAAGATTAATATAAAAGAATGTTAATTCATGCTATTCAAAAATATATTCCAAACAGAATGAAGTTTGCAATGTCAAAAGTAAAAATTAACTCACTGCAAGACAAAATAAGAAAATATTTGTATGATCTTGGAGTAGGAAAAATCTTCCTATTAACTTAAAAAACCCAAAACCTCAGAAGTCATACTGAAAAAGATACTGTATTTGATTACATGAAAATAAAAAATTTCTTATAGTCAATTCTAAATTGGGCGACAAATTTGTAGCATACACCTTTTTTTAGCATCCCTAGTATCTAAAACACTTACAAAATTTTAAGAATGACACAAAACTCCAGTGTAAAAATGGTCAAAGAATATAAACAGGTCAAGAGTAAATACCAAATTACTGACAAACATGAAAATATAATTTGTTCAATATCACTAGTTAGGGAAATGCAAATTAAATCTACAATAAGATGCCATTTTTCACCCACCAGTTTGGGATACATAAAAAGAGGGATAACATTCATTGCTGGTGAGAATATGAGGAAACAATTCTTCCACACATTGCTAATAAAAATAAAATTGTGAAATCCTTTGGGAAGGTAATCTGGCATTGCCGCTTAGAATAAGATAAACTCTAACTTGGAGATATCCCTTTTGGAAATCAATTGTATTGAGAAAAATTTCCAGGATGTAAAGATATGTATATGAAGATGTTTATTGAAGCTTGTTTGTAGTGGCAAAGAAGTATGAACAATTTGAACCCAATAGCATGAGAATGATTGACTAAATACCATTGCATTGACTGTATGAAATGCCACAGTTGTTAAAACGAATACGTTAGTGCTGTATTAATTCACCCAAAGTGATGTCCATATGTTATAGACAAATTAAAAAGTGATGACAAAAGAGATCATCAGTGAATAGCCCTCTGTGTATTAGTATGGGCAAGGACACTGATTACACCAAGGGGTAGGAAAGGAGAAGAGGACAGAAGGGGAGGTGAGAGGTTATTAGCTTTTTAAAATCATGTGGGATTTTTCTACTTGTATAATCAGCATAGATTTTCTTTGTGATTAAAAACCGGCAATGAAAAAATTAATTTTTTTCTAGATAAATTCTCCTGCATCCCACCCTGAAAAGCTGTTATTCAAAATCAGATTGACTTTCAATACTGAAAGAAACATGGTATGCTATGGAATCAGACTAGGTGAATGTATTTCCAAGTAAATTGCAGCATATTTCATTCTTTCCTTTTTTTTTTTGGTCATATATGTGTGGTGTGGAACTTTTATATTTTCATATTTTTGTTCATTGACTCATTTTATAAATCTATCTTTATTCAAAGCAATGCATATGTGAAGTTATGATTTGATGCTATTGTTGCATTGCTAAAATACATATAATAACTACAAAGTTACTGAAGTAAAAAGAACTATTTGACTTCCTATAGTTATTTAGGTTATTTAGCATATCACACTTTGAAGAAACTGGACCATGGATTAAATAAACTAAACATTAATCTTTGATCCCAAATTGTCAGGAAGCCAGGAGATCAAAAGAACATCCCTAAGGAAGGTGTTAGGCTCAGCATCCCATCCCCTTTACCCCTTTGTTCCTCAAGCTAGGGTCACTTTGTCACTTTCTGCATCCCAATCCTGACCCAGTTTGCAAACTAGTCTTGCCCTGGTGTGGCTTATTATTATTTGGGGCCCCAGGGTTTATGCCCACATGAAGCTGGGCTGGCAATAAGGCTTCAGTTCACTAACCAGATGTGTATGAAACACACATACACAAAGGGGAAGTATTTAGGAAAAAAATACACCTAGGTTTGTATTATTATTTCAGCTCAATCATTTATTCCTTGCGTGTCCTCACTAAACCTAGGTGTATTTTTACCAATAACAGCTAATTATGGTAAACACTATTCACATTTATGTGCCATGTACTAAGTGTTTGACATACAGTATCTCATTTAAACCTTGTGTAATCCTCTGAAGAAGGTCCTCTTATTTTCCCCATTTTAACAGACAATGAAACTCAGAGAAGGGCCTACGGTTATATAGCGAGTAAAAGTGGCAGAGTCCGCTGAACTTGAATTCAGATCGGGCAATGCCTTAACATCAGGAATCCAGCAGTTGCATGACTTAATATTTCTCAGTGTCATTTCCTTATCTCTAAATTGGAGATATTAATGCTCACTTCATAAGATTGCTCTGATGATAACATTCACTAACAAAAGATGTGCATTCACATAGTTGACACACAGTAATTATGAGCCCCTTCCCTGGCTCCTAAGAAGTAACTTTTTAAAAACAAAACAAAACCAAACAAAAACAACAGGGTCTCACTGTATTGCCCAGGCTTCAGTACAGTAGTGTGATCTTGGCTCACTGCAGCCTCCACCTTCTGGGGCTCAAGCCATCCTCCCACCTCAGCCTCCTGAGTAGCTAGGAGTATAAACATGCACCGCCATGCCCTGCTAATTTTGTTTATTTTCTGTAGAGATGAGGTCTCACTATGCTGCACAGGCTGGTCTCAAACTCCTGGGCTTAAGTGATACTCTTGCCTTGGACTCCCAAAGTGCTAGGATTACAGGTACAAGACACCATGCCTGGCCCTGAGAGGTAATTTTACCGGTAGACTTCTGCTCTGGTTTTTGTTTCTAAGTCACTGTTCTGATATCTCAGACACCCAACCTTCCCTGTAAATTGGCCTCTTTTCAGCCCCTGCAGGTGACCCCTGCCACCTCAAAGGGCCCTTAATCTGTGAATGTCAGCCTTCTCCTTTTCCTCACCTCCACCCTCCACCACCTTTCCCAGAAGAGTCCTAGGCTTTACAGAAAGGGTGGGAACACGTGGCACTCATGCAAGGTGCCAAGTACTGAAGGAGTGTTTTAAAATACTCACTTTTCCTTTCACCCTATAAAAGCAGCCCTGGTGTCTGAACTGGTCAGTTCCTCAGGCCCTCTGGACCTGCCTGGCTCCACCAGTCCCTGTCTGTGTGCCTACCTGTTTTTGAGGCCGGATAATAACCATCTGATAGTCGGGCCAGGAGTCCACCAACACCTCCATGTTGAAGGGGTTCCCGTGATTGATGTGATACACAGAGCCGTACACCTGAAGGAGGAATGAAAGGGACTAGGAGAGGTGGAGATCCCCAGAGATGGGGATCTGGATGTGAAGAGGAAGAGAAAAATGGAGGTTAAGAAAAGGTACTGGGACCACATCCGTGATGGTGAGATAAGCAGCATCTCCAGGACCATACTGATGGATGTGAAGATACCAGCAAGCAGGCAGAACTCACAGGTAGGTGTCCTTGTGATACCAAAGAGCTACTGTGCACTAGCTGGGCACTTGGCAATGCTCTTAGCACTTATATTGCATAGATTTATTCAGTGCCCACAGCAACTTTAAGAGGTAGGTGCTAATCGTATTCCTATTTCATTGAAGAAAAGACCAAACACAAAGTCAGAGAAAGGGAAAGAAACATCCACAAAGCCATACGACTAGAAAATGGCAGCCTTGGAATGCATATCCATTCGGACTGGCTCCAAACCATGTTCGTAGCAACCATTCTCCACCGCCTCTCCAATGGGCGACAAAACCTGCTGAGTGGGCCTAGCTGCCTCTTCCCGAAGAGAAGCAGCAGCTCGTGATATGCCTCTTGTGCCCCCAACCCCATCCTGTTTCCCAGCTTGAACCCTTTGCAAAAAGTCAGGAAGGACCAGAATCACAAGCTTGCTATTTTCTCATCCTCAACACCCCTACTCCCATACCCTGACCTCCCACGGTTCCCTCACCTTCAGGGACTCAGGGATGCTCCTGGCCAAGGATTTGTATAGGGCCAGCAGCTTATGGGAGTTATTCAGTAGGATCATTCTGTGGGATGCTTCAGACCTCGAGACCTTCAAGAAGAAACTCTGAAAAGATAAGAAGTGAACGGAACATGTTAAGGAACCAAATGAATTTAAAATGCACTTTATATATCTCCATTCAAGTAACACTCATGGTGTAGGTACTGTTAGTATCATCTTCATTCTGAATATACCAAAGCTCAGAGAGACTAAGTAAATTTCTCAAGTTCTTACAGAGATAAATGCCAAAGTCAGATTTTGAAACCATATATGAATGGCTCTGAAACCCAGGCCCTTCCTCCCTGGTGGAATGAATTAAAAGTGAATATTAAGAGTTCTGTGAGCTTCCGAAATGCCTGTAGCAGACACTCTACCACCACCATCACAACTTTTTTCCCGTATTTTGGTCATCAGATGCCTGAGAATTCTTCTTTCATCCGGAATAGAAAATATCAGCTCTCTAAGAACAAGTATGACTAAAACACTTAGAGCAGGAGTTGGCACAGATTTTCTTTAGTTTCTCAGGGCCAAATATTTCAGGCCTATGGCCATTTTGGAACTTGTCCCAGTTTCATTACAAAAATTTAAAAAAGATAGAAAAATTTTGACACATACCTGTAAACTTTTATTGAAAGTTCATTCAGAATTCTCAGAAATGTGCCAATAATTTAACAATAACTTGGAGAAGGTTATCATCACAACTGATAGGTTCAAAGTTTAGGCTGCTTTCAAATTTTAGTTCTGTCTCCTACTTCTTTGTTAAGTTGCTTAACCAATCAGAACCTCAATGTGTTTTCTCAACACGTTGGAAATGGAAATTAGAATGCATGTTTTCCAGAGGAACTAGATTACACAATGCAATACATATAAAATGCATAGTATTATACCTGGAATAAAGTAAGAACAATATTTAACATGTTGGTTTTTAAAATTGACTTTATATTAATCAACATGTCACATAGAGATTCAGCAATTATATCAAATAATATAACAATAATTAAAAATGTAAAGAACTTATGACAAGCTTAATTAATGTAAGAGAAGAAACCCATGGATCAGATATTTGAAACAATCATTTGCAAATTAGTTAATACACGTTTGAAATTTTTTATCCATGAAGGTTAAATAGTTAACAAATATGTGTTAAGTAATAGGCAAGGTGGAACATATTTTGTCTTGTCTGGGGTCGAAGTCCTCAAAGTTAAACTATGTTCTGTAGCTAGATGAAGCAATGTTTAAACAAAGGCATCCTTGTGCAAGATCTCAGAATTTCGGAATGTTTGAATACTCAAGGAACTTTTAGTAAATAAAACTGGATCTCTGGCATAAGCCTATCCTCTGTCTGACTCTGCTGTTCTTGTAGCTGTCAAAAAACACTGGTGTTTTTTTCCATCTCCAAGTGATTTCTTTGCTCCGTTTCTCACCTGATTTAACTAAAATTGCCCATACCTATGTGTTTCACTATTGTGTTCTCCTTTGAGCTTTTGGTCAAGATTTTAAAGTTTTAACTCAAGATCTACCATGCTATATCACTCCCCGCAAAAAAAACTTGTGTTCCGTTTGCCCCGGGAACACTATAGCCTGGGCTGATACATGAGAACAATCCCCACACCTATCAGCTGCCACATCTTTGTCCAAAATACCTCTCCTATCCATTCCCTGCTCCATCCCCTTGCAATGACCTTAGTTGAGGGCCTCCTCCACCTCATACTTAATATTGCTCTTATGACCCCACCCTGGCCTCAGCTTCTAACATCTACCCAAATAAAAGTGTTCTCTACCTGTATTCCTACCATTAACATTTCTTTTCTAAATCAGGAAGCTGCTAAAAACCTGGAGAGACCACTCCCCACCTTCTTTAAAAAATTGTTGTAAAGTATACATAACACAGAACTTAACCATTTAACCATTTTAAAGCATAGAATGCAGCAGCATTATGTACATTCATAATGCTTATCCATTTCCAGAACGTTTTTGTCATCCTAAATGGCAACTATACCCATTAAACCACAATTACTCATTCCCTGTCTCCCTAGTCCCTGGCTCCTATATATCCTATGATATTGGTCCATCTGGGTCTGGCTTATTTCACTTAGCATAATGTTTTCAAGGTTCACCTATGTTGTATTATGTATCAGAATTTCATTCCTTAACTAAAATAATTTTTCATAATATATGGAAAATAAGTTTAATGTCCACTAAAGAGAAATTGTAAATTTGTGAATGGCAGGTAGTAAATATGAGTAGTACACAGTCAGTGGTCACTGTGAAGACTATAAAAAAGCAATTATAATGAATAATGAGTAAAAAAATCAAAATATATAACTTTTACACATGTACCCATATTATGTTTGCATGTGGACAAGGACTTGAAGGGAATAAAAAAACATGAAAATTGTTTTTGGGTGGTAAAAGTATGTGTGATTTATTTCTTATTTAAGAATTTTATTTTGTACCATTGACAAGTTTTTATTTTTAGGCTAAATTGAAAAAAACATGGAAGGCACTTGAACCATAGTTAAAGATGAGAATTATGGAAACAGAATAAACGCTATATATTTTTGTCTTTTTTCCCCACAGTCCCATCAGCTATCAAGTGTCTTTTTTTGTAGGGAGAAGGAAAAAGCTCCCCAGGTCCCACGATTCTGTACGTGCCTCATCCTGTCACCCACAGCGGTCAACAAAGAGTGCAAGGCAGATTATTCCAAAGAGAATAGCAGTTGACATCCCATAGTGCCAAAACTGTTTTTAGTCAAAAGGGACTTTCCTGAGAGCTCTCATTTTTAAATGTACTTGGCATTGTTTAAATGCATTGGCATTGCCATTCATTTGGAATGTTCCACTCTAAGTTATCTTTAGTAACATTTTGCCTTTTCTGTAAGACTTAGCTGCCTCCCAGTCCTAATGTATAAGCCAGAAGGAACTCAGTTTTCCAGAAATTAAGGATCCAAGTTTTACCTAAAATATTGGCTTTACTCTTTGGTTCTCTTGATAAGCCAATGAATTTTTTCCTACCTAGGCGCACAAAAAAATAAAAGAAAGAAAGAAAGAAAGAAAAAAAGAAAGAAAGAAAGAAAAACAAACAAAGGGGTAGAACACAAATATCCCTGTGAATTTTCAAAAGCCAAATTTTGTAACTCCTGCAACGTTACTGCTTAATATCAGTTCCTTTCTGACGCAGTGAGATGTAAGAGGCCTCTAACTGGATCCAAGTCCATCAATTCCAAGATCAAATCTTTTCCCAGACCCAGTCTATTTCCTGTTATGACTCCAAACCCAGTTTGGATCAGAAATTTGCTCCAAGCAACTCAAAGAGCTCAAAACACAAATGCGTGAACCTCCAAAATGCGAGAGGGAGCTTACGTATTATCCTCAGTCTCTCTGAGAGACCAGTGGACACAATTGGATCCTGCAGGTACTTTCTGTGTTCACTTAGTGCTCCTGGGGATACTAGAAGCTCCACTTCAGATCCTGCTTCTGACACCATCTGATAAAATAAAAACTTCAGCTGAATTAAATTTAAAGGAGTTTAATTAAGCAATAAACAATCTGTGAATCCGGTAGCCTTCAGAATCACAACAGATTCACAGAGGCTCCGGGGGTGCCTCGTGGTCAAAACGAATTTATAGACAAAAAAAGGTAAAGTGAAGTACAAGAACCGGAAATGAGGTACAGAAACAGTGAGATTGGTTACAACTGGGGGTTTGCCTTATTTGAACACAGTTTGAACATTCAGCAGTCTATGAGTGATTGAAGTATGGCTGCTGGGATTGGCCAACACTCAAGTATTGTTACAGGCGTACACTACTAAATAAGGTTTTCAATTTTGTCTGACTATTAAAGTAAGTAACAGTTCACCCACAGGACTGAAATGTAGAAGTACAGAGTCCTTCTCAGGCCATAATTAGTTTAACACTTTGTGGCAAAATTTATTGAAAGGATTATCTACACATGCTATCTCTAATCCCCCTCCTAATCTTATGTAATTGGGTTTTTGCTGCTACCATTCTACTGAAACACTTTTTAAAGCCATCAGTGATCTCTATGTTATTAAATCCAATGGTCAATTATTGCTTCTCATCTTAATAGATCATCCTTTAATGAACTTCTGTCACTTGGTTTCCAAGACAACACACTCTCGGTTTTCCTTTAACTTTACTAAAGGTTACTTCTTCTCAGTCTCCTCGGTGGACCCTTATATTCTCCCCAATTTCTTAATTTTGGATCACTTCAAAGTTCCTGGTGATCCCATCTGGTCTCATGGCTTTAAAATAAATGTACCTGCCAATGACTAATACATTTAAATTATTACTCAAACTTTTTTCCAAACTCAAGACATATGTATCTAATGGCCTGTTTGACATTTCTTGGATTCCATCCAATAGCCATCTCAGACTCATTATGTCTCAGATCGAACTCCTTATCCACCCTCTCCACCCAGCCTACTTCACCTGTAGTCTTTCTCAACTTAGTTGATGGCAACTCCATTTTTTCCCCTGTTCAAATAAAAATTTTTGGAGTTATTCTTAAGTATCTTTTCCGCTCCCACTGTACATCCAATTCATTATGACATCCTGCTAATTCTGGTTGGGAGAAAATTCTTCATGACCTCTCACATTTCTGTATGTCTTATGAGCAGAGACATCGATAGCCTTCACTCCTATCTTTTCAAGGATGTTTGTAAAGACGACATCTTGGAAGCTAGATACATTGCTTTCTTCTGAAGCAGAGGGCAGGTCTGCTTACTGATGAGGATAAGAAAGATAATGTCCCCCTCTGGAGCAAAGTTCAGACAGGTTTGCTTGCAGTTCATTATAAAACATCCAGGTTCCCTAAATTCAGGGTTGCTTGGCCGCAACACACATCTGTTGCATTTGCAACATTAAACTGCGTTTCTGTATTTCCTCTGCAGGACTTGTGGAGCAAGGATGACTGACACAAACACAAAAATCATTCTCCCTGTTGAGTGAGTCATAAAACCCTGTCTTTGACCTAAGAAGCTTGTGTCATCTGCCAGCATTCATGAAACTTTGCCCCAAGTAGGGTTAACTTTTATATGCTTCACAGTTCTTAGTAGTCTTTTCTGGATGGAGAATGTCTTTAGTCTTCCATCAATAACAAACCTGGATGCCCCTTTTAAAACAAAAGCCAGATTTTGTCATTCCTTTGTGCAACTCCTGCAGTAACTCTCAATCTCATTTAGAGAAAGAGATACAAATTGCTTATAACAGTTCTCTAAGTTAGAGTCCAGTTACCTCCCGGATATCTGTCCAGTCAGGTCCTAGACCTCACTCTTTTGGCCTCGCTGCTTCAGGCACTTGGCTGTCCTTTTTCTTCTGCCTGTATTCTGTTTTCTCACTAGACGTATAGAAGACTCTAATACCTTTTCTAAGTCTTCACCTAAAAGCCACCTGCTCAATAAGGCCTCCTTTGGCCATCCTATTAAAAATTACAACTCCTCCCCTAGTCACTCTGCAATGTTTATGTGCCCCATTGTTATTCTCTGTCTCTATTTGTTTTTTTGAAGGGTCTCGCTCTTTCACCTAGGTTGGAGTGCAGTGGCAGGATCAAGACGCACTGCAGCCTTTATCTTTCAGGCTCAAGCAATCCTCCAACCTCAGTCTCTTGCATAGCTGGGACTACAAGTATAAATCACTGTGCTTGGTTAATTTTTTATTTTTATTTTATAGAGATGGGGGGAGCGGGTCTTTGTTTCCCAGGTTCATCTCAAACTCTGGTTACAAGTTTATAAACTTCTGTATCAAACTCTGATACCTCAAAATACCTAGCAGAGACAAATGTAAAACCCAGACGAAAATGTATGCTGACAATTATGATGACATTTCTATTTTTATTTTACAAGACTTTTAATACTAGCTTGCTAAAGATTTACTTAACATGAACATGAAAAATACTTTGGAGTTATTTACTTTATCTATGAGCATTCTTTTAATTATAAGCCAATTGGATAGTCACAACATTTAAAGTAATACAAATGCCTACACATAAACACATCTAGACATACATACACAAAAAGATCCAATAGCGTTTACCTTGGAAGTCTAGCTATTGAAATACAAACTCACCAGTCTGCAAACTTCACATGGCTGAACTTTGTTAGCCTTGATCAATAATCCAGTGAAGGCTGTGAACCAAAATTTTCGGTAAAACAGTTTCCGTGACAGTTTAATTTTTAAAGTCCAAACCTCTCCAGACTCCAAAGAACACTGGGGTCAAACAGCACCACAGGAGAACATCACATATTAACTTGGCCCAACAGCAGCACAAAAGCCTGGATACACGGAAATCCAACCCACTTTCCCATTCAAGAGCAAATACCAGATTCCAAACTATACTGGGGTCAAACAGTGTTATAAAAGAGTGTCAGTTTATTAAATTCTAATTTCCCATGACTACATCAGACACATGCAAACAGTCACTAAAACAATCCAACTGCTGCAGGATCAAACAAGCCCCAAAAGTCTGCAAACTGAACGAGTTGGGGTGATTCCTCTCTCCATTGGTTGGGTTCAATCAATCTGCAAATGGAAATTCCTTCAGAATTTCTCCAAAGGAGAGGAGCTGATCCCACTCTCTGGTAACCACAAAAGATACTCAATTGCCTGGACACACACACAATGACAAACAAGCTCCCAGGAGTGTCCATACTGGAACAATCAGGGTACTTCCCTCTTTTCATCAGTTGGGCTTGTTCAACCTGCAAATGGAAATTCCTTTAAAAATTTCCCAAATTGAGAGGAGCAGATCCTTCTTTCTGGGCCCACAAAAGACAGCCACCTATCTGGATGCAGATGTCAAATTTCAAAAGCAGTTCTTCCAAGGTAATCAAGAACATGGTTGAGGCCAGCTGCGGCTGGCCCCAAAGAGAGAGAACTCATCTCCAGTCAAAATTGGGTAAGCAGCTGCTTAGGAGGGCTTTGGGACTCCAGGCCCATGGCTGCCAATCCAAAGGGTTCCGGGTCGGGGAACAAAAATCCATTACTAAACACCAGGGGTGTGGTCTAGGTCCTGCTGTTCACTGCACAGAAAACCAATCAATATCACCAATTATTGCCAAGGAAGAAGGCCGAATTGGATGCTGCAGCACAGGAGATGCAAGCTCAGTCTCAAATCCATCTGCCTGACCAACTAAATTATGAGTTTACATAGCAGGGAAGAAATGTAACAATGTGTAGAAAAACAGGAACTCAGGAGACCTAAGGAAGCAATCATGATTTATGAGAAGCCTGGGGTCCATTGTGTGGATGGGCTTATCTGGTGAGTTTCAGTTCTTTGATACTTTCTGAGGTACCTAGGGGTCCTTTACTAAGAATGAAATTAATATAAAACAAATGAAAGTTTCAAGCTTTAAGACCAGAGGGCCAATTTCTATGTTTATACAAAAATCTATCTATGGGACTACAAGGGGGGTTTCAATTCCAGCGCCAGTGCTAGCTGCAATCTGCCTCCAGTCCGCCTATGTTTCTGACAAACTCTGTATCAGGACTTTGGCCAGGAGAATAGCTTCCTCTACCATCTGTGGGCTCCTCTCCCATCTGTAGGGTTTGCTGAGCTTGTTGAGCTTCTTCGACCACTTCAGTTCCCAAGGCGACTTCTTTGCATCAGCCTTTCAGACCAGCTCTGGAGTGTCTCTAAAAGTCAGCCTGTGCCTATGGGATGCAATGGGGTAAGGCTGGAACTAGACCCCTATGCTTTCCTCCCAGAAACACATGCTATCTGACAGAGTGGTTACTCTGCAGGACTCCAGCAGGGGATTCGCCAAGTCCACTTCTCTAAAGTATCTAGTCTGTGGTTCAAAATCGTGGTCTCAGGCTCTACACTGGCCCCACCCTACCCCAGTCCTAGGCCAGCTTCAGGCTTCAAGCTGGTTTTTGTGTCCCAGGATCCAATAAGCTCAGGGCCCAGCTGTGCTCTAGCAAACCCAGTGTACAGGCTGAGTTCAGTAGTTCCTGATGTGTCCAGAATTGATGGGCTCTTGGTCTCACCGACTTCAAGAATGAAGCCACGGACTCTCACAGTGAGCGTTACAGTTCTTAAAGATGGTGTGTCTGGAGTTTGTTCCTTCAGACGTTCAGATGTGTCTGGAGTTTCTTCCTTCTGGTGGGTTCGTGGTCTTGCTGTCAGGAGTGAAGCTGCAGACCTTCATGGTGAGTGTTACACCCCTTAAAGGCAGCGCGTCTGGAGTTGTTTGTTCTCCCCGGTGGGTTAGTGGTCTTGCTGGCTTCAGGAGTGAAGCTGCAGATCTTCCTGGTGAGTGTTACAGCTCATAAAGGCAGCGTGGACCCAAATAATGACCAGCAGCAAGATTTACGGCAAAGAGCAAAAGAACAACGCTCCCACGGTGTGTAACGGGAGCCTAGGGTTGCCGCTGGCTGGCTCAGGCAGTCTGCTTTTATTCCCTTATCGGGTCCCACCCACATCCTGCTGATTGGTCCATTTTACAGAGAGCTGATTGGTCCGCTTTACAGAGAGCTTATTGGTCTGTTTTGACAGAGTGCTGATTGGTGCATTTACAATCCTTGAGCTAGACATAAAAGTTTTCCAAGTACGCACTAGGTTAGCTAGATACAGAGTGCTGACTGGTGCACATACAATCCTCCAGCTAGACATAAAAGTTCTCCAAGTCCCCATCCAGTTCAGGAGCCCAGCTGCCTTCACCCAGTGGATCCTGCAGCGGGGCTGCAGGCAGAGTTGCCTGCTAGTCCCAAGCCGTGTCTGCACTCCTCAGCCCTTGGGCTGTCCATGGGACCAGGTGCCATGGAGCAGGGGGTGGCGCCCTGTCCGGGAGGCTGAGGCTGCTCAGGAGCCCACCACAGGGCGGGGAGCTCGGACATGGCGGGCTGCAGGTCCCAAGCCGTGCCCTGCGGGGAGGCAGCTAAGGCCCCGTGAGAATTTGAGTGCAGCCCCGGCTGGTGGGCACTGCCCGGGCCGGGGCAACCTCCGCAGCTGCTGGCCTGGGTGCTAAGCCCCTCACTGCCCTGGGCCTGCGGCGCTGGCTGGCCACTCCGTGTGCGGGGCCCACCGAGCCCCAGCTCGCCCCCCATCGGAACTCACGCTGGCCCCCAGAGTGCAGCCCCGGTTCCCATCCGCCCCTCTCCTTCCACACTTCCCCGCAAGCAGAAGGAGGAGGCTCTGGCCTCAGCCAGTCCAGAGAGGGGCTCCGGGGGGTTGAAGGGCTCCTCAAGCGCTGCCAGAGTGGACGCCGAGGCTGGAGGCTGAGGAGGCGCTGTGAGTGAGGGCTGCTAGCACATTGTCACCTCTCACTGATGCTAGGCTGGACATCATGGACCAAGGCTCTAGGACTATCTTTGAAGACTCAGGCTTTAGGTAAGCCTCCATCTACCAAGATCCTAGGTCCATTTCTCCATATTCAGGCTCTAATCCTGCACCAGTACCAGGCCAGTCCCCATGGACTCAGATTCCATGTTTATCCCAGTAGACCCAGACACTAGGCCCGTTCCAGAACCTAGCCAGTGCCTGCAGAGAGAGGCTCAATGCCCACATCAGAGCCATGTCAGCCCCTGTGGACCCACACTTCAGTCCAGCCCCTATTGGTACAGGCTCTATGCCTGCCTTGTAGACATGGGCTTTATGTTCATGCCTGCATACCCAGTGAAAATATCCACCCCAGTGGATCCAGGATTTAGGCCCAACTCTACAGACCCAGGAACCAGGCCTACCACCTGCTGACACAAGCACCAGGCTAGGCTGCCTGAAGACTTCAGCAATAAGTTCACTTGCAGACCACAACAGAAACCCTGCCAAGAATTGCTGGATGACTGGGAAAGGGTTTTTCCAGACAAAGCCAGTATACGAAGACTAGAATAACTTTGCTGTTTATCAAATGTACAGATACCCTGAATAGATCTTTCTCTCTCTCTCTTTTTTTTTTTTTCTTTTTACTGGTTTATAATAATCTTAAAAACTCTATCACACCCATAAACCACCACAGGTAAGAGGATGAGAGAGATAGGGAATGAATGCTACAGTATGTGGACAGAGTGGGGAATCCCGGTATTCCCTAGGGTAGTGTGGAATGGAGGCAGGGAGTGTGAATAGGAGGCTGTGGCTTGGATCCTTATTGCTGGATGGGGGTTGGCTAGCAGAGGAGAGATGGACTCAAGTTCAGCTAGGAAATAGGGAACATCTCACACCAAAGGCAATGGCAGTTGGGGGCCAGGGGGATGACAGTACATTTTCTACACAGACTACAGAGGTGAGTGAGAGCTTCAGAGACTTGCACCCCTTCACAGGAAGAAATGGGTTAGAGGTTTTTGACTTAAAAGCTCCCAAATTGGTATCTGACCCAATTTCCTAAAATGGCAGCTCACCATTCAGGCAGAGGTACTGAAAAGAAAAGTATAGCAAGAATATCTGGTTTGGAGATCAAGTAAGGGATAAGGGGAGACAGTGGTGCTCTCTAAATCTGATTCAGAAAAGCAAGGATTGAAAGAGGGTCTTGGGTGAAATGGTGGCCAACACTTTGGGAGAAGACATTGCACCAGAAGCTGTAGGCATTCCTGAGGGCTCACGTACAAGGAAGTTCACATTAGGTGGGAAAAGAACCAAGAACAATAAATTAGGACTTCATGTTGCTGTCACCTGGCATAACATAAATCAAGTAATTTTTCTCCTTTAAAATATAAGGCAACTTGTCAACACATAATTTAAAAACTGGTCTTCAGCCACATTGCTTCAGATTACCAGAGAATTCCTGGCTAAAGAGCAGTGGATACTAAACAAAACTCAACAACTTAAGAACCATCAGCTCACATTGCCTAGAGACAAATGGAAAGGGAAGGGCTTATCTGATCCAATATTTTTTTTATAAAAAGCCCAATTCTGCATTTTTAACAGAAGAATGGTGTAAAAATTTATAACAAAGCCTAATCTAAGTTTAAAGTTACAGAAAAGTGTTAAATTCTAGCTAACTTATCATCACTTGGTAATGAGACCATTGGGTATGGAGTGGATGAAGGGGTGCCCTAAGAATAAACACTGGGAAAGAGGGGCTGTTTCCAAAGCAGGCTCATCTCCAGTTCTTAGAACCATGCTCATTAGGAAAAGGAAGCACTCAAGGAACTGAAAGCTTTGTGGAATATTTTCCCCCGCTTTCTTCTTTAAACTAAGGGGCTGCACTTGAAGGTACTTGTGGAGTCACTCACATTCAATGCTATTCAAACCCAAACTACATTCACACAGACACATGACATTAAAATTCATACTGTAGAGCAATATTCTTAGCCACAGTAGAGAAAACAAGTGCATTTTAACTTTTTTCTTTTTTTGTGTGTTTTTAAGCCCAAACTCCAAAGTGATCCGTCATTCCTTTCCTACCTAATTCCTTGAGTAAGGTATTTTTTGTTTGTTTTGCTTGTTTTTTGTTTTGTTTTGTTTTGTTTTTGTTTTGTTTTGTTTTGTTTTTTTAAATAAGGGCAGCAGACAGGAGAGAGGCAACAGTGAGAAAGGGATTTTGGTTATGCTGAATGGTCACTGTGCTTATCTAGATTTGGAAAAGGGAGTCTGGAGTCAGGATGTAAATACAAAGACAGATTTTAGTGCAAGGAAAAAACTTGGAAGGAAATTAGAAGTGCTAGTCCAGTGAAAACATGAATGATGAAAGAGCAAAATGGCCTTATTACTGTTTGGAGAAATAGCAATAAGACATCAACACAACCTGGGGTAGTGGCTCACGCGTGCGCCCTGGAAAGGAAGTGAAGTTCACTCCGCAGCACTCCTGGTAAGGGTTTCAGCTCTGGGCTCCGCAAGCATGGAGCAGCTCAGCCCACTCGCCCGGCCACAGGGGGATGAGTGAGAAGGATGAGAAAAGGCTTCCCCAGGTCTAGGCAGTGGGAAGAGGAGGAGGCTGTTCCAGGTCCCAGAATTCACCCAGGGAAGCTCTTTGTGGTGCGTGGACACCCCCTCCCCAGCCGGCTGCCGCTAGCTCCCCACCGCCATCATGAATAGACACTTCTCAAAAGAAGACATAAAAATAACTAATGGGGTTTTTGTTGTTGTTGTTAATGCTCAACAGTACTCATTATCAAGAAAAAGCAAATTAAAATCACAATATCACCTCACACCTTTTAAAATTGCTATTATCAAGAAGATGAAAGATAACAACTGTTAGGATGTGAGGAAATGAGAATCCTTGTGTACTGTTGGTGGGAATGTAAACTAGTGCAGCCTTATGCAAAACAATACAGAAGTTCCTCAAAAAGTTAAAAAAAGAGCTATCATATGATCCAGCTATCCCTACTGCATACATGTTTAAAGGAAATGAAATCAGTACAGGCACACCTCATTTTACTGCACTTCACTTTATTGTGCTTCACAGGTACTGTAGTTTTACAAATATAAAAGGTTTGTGTCAACCCTGCATGAAGCAAGTCTACTGGCACCATTTTTCCAACAAATGTGCTCCCTTCCTGTCTGTGTTACCATTTGGTCATTCCCACAATATTCAGACTTTTTCTGTATTATTGTGTCTGTTAAGGTGATCTGTGATCAGTGATTTTTGGTGGTGCTATTTTAGCTGTTCTGGAGCACCACAAACTGCACCCATA
>NW_012109164.1:857993-859945 GCF_000951045.1 Mandrillus leucophaeus
AACTCACGCTGGCCCCCAGAGTGCAGCCCCGGTTCCCATCCGCCCCTCTCCTTCCACACTTCCCCGCAAGCAGAAGGAGGAGGCTCTGGCCTCAGCCAGTCCAGAGAGGGGCTCCGGGGGGTTGAAGGGCTCCTCAAGCGCTGCCAGAGTGGACGCCGAGGCTGGAGGCTGAGGAGGCGCTGTGAGTGAGGGCTGCTAGCACATTGTCACCTCTCACTGATGCTAGGCTGGACATCATGGACCAAGGCTCTAGGACTATCTTTGAAGACTCAGGCTTTAGGTAAGCCTCCATCTACCAAGATCCTAGGTCCATTTCTCCATATTCAGGCTCTAATCCTGCACCAGTACCAGGCCAGTCCCCATGGACTCAGATTCCATGTTTATCCCAGTAGACCCAGACACTAGGCCCGTTCCAGAACCTAGCCAGTGCCTGCAGAGAGAGGCTCAATGCCCACATCAGAGCCATGTCAGCCCCTGTGGACCCACACTTCAGTCCAGCCCCTATTGGTACAGGCTCTATGCCTGCCTTGTAGACATGGGCTTTATGTTCATGCCTGCATACCCAGTGAAAATATCCACCCCAGTGGATCCAGGATTTAGGCCCAACTCTACAGACCCAGGAACCAGGCCTACCACCTGCTGACACAAGCACCAGGCTAGGCTGCCTGAAGACTTCAGCAATAAGTTCACTTGCAGACCACAACAGAAACCCTGCCAAGAATTGCTGGATGACTGGGAAAGGGTTTTTCCAGACAAAGCCAGTATACGAAGACTAGAATAACTTTGCTGTTTATCAAATGTACAGATACCCTGAATAGATCTTTCTCTCTCTCTCTTTTTTTTTTTTTCTTTTTACTGGTTTATAATAATCTTAAAAACTCTATCACACCCATAAACCACCACAGGTAAGAGGATGAGAGAGATAGAAAATGAATGCTACAGTATGTGGACAGAGTGGGGAATCCCGGTATTCCCTAGGGTAGTGTGGAATGGAGGCAGGGAGTGTGAATAGGAGGCTGTGGCTTGGATCCTTATTGCTGGATGGGGGTTGGCTAGCAGAGGAGAGATGGACTCAAGTTCAGCTAGGAAATAGGGAACATCTCACACCAAAGGCAATGGCAGTTGGGGGCCAGGGGGATGACAGTACATTTTCTACACAGACTACAGAGGTGAGTGAGAGCTTCAGAGACTTGCACCCCTTCACAGGAAGAAATGGGTTAGAGGTTTTTGACTTAAAAGCTCCCAAATTGGTATCTGACCCAATTTCCTAAAATGGCAGCTCACCATTCAGGCAGAGGTACTGAAAAGAAAAGTATAGCAAGAATATCTGGTTTGGAGATCAAGTAAGGGATAAGGGGAGACAGTGGTGCTCTCTAAATCTGATTCAGAAAAGCAAGGATTGAAAGAGGGTCTTGGGTGAAATGGTGGCCAACACTTTGGGAGAAGACATTGCACCAGAAGCTGTAGGCATTCCTGAGGGCTCACGTACAAGGAAGTTCACATTAGGTGGGAAAAGAACCAAGAACAATAAATTAGGACTTCATGTTGCTGTCACCTGGCATAACATAAATCAAGTAATTTTTCTCCTTTAAAATATAAGGCAACTTGTCAACACATAATTTAAAAACTGGTCTTCAGCCACATTGCTTCAGATTACCAGAGAATTCCTGGCTAAAGAGCAGTGGATACTAAACAAAACTCAACAACTTAAGAACCATCAGCTCACATTGCCTAGAGACAAATGGAAAGGGAAGGGCTTATCTGATCCAATATTTTTTTTATAAAAAGCCCAATTCTGCATTTTTAACAGAAGAATGGTGTAAAAATTTATAACAAAGCCTAATCTAAGTTTAAAGTTACAGAAAAGTGTTAAATTCTAGCTAACTTATCATCACTTGGTAATGAGACCATTGGGTATGGAGTGGATGAAGGGGTGCCCTAAGAATAAACAC
>NW_012109164.1:862280-864158 GCF_000951045.1 Mandrillus leucophaeus
TTTTTTGTCTTTTAGACAGAGTTTCACTCTGTTGCTCAGGCTGGAATGCAGCCGTGCGGTGATCAGGGCTCACTCCAACCTCTGCCTCCTGGGCTCAAGCGATTCTCCTCCTCAGCCTCCTAAGTAGCTGGGATTACAGGCACCCTCTACCACACCTGGCTGATTTCTTTCTTTTCTTTTCTCCTTTCTCCTTTCTCCTTTCCTTTCCTTTCCTTTCCTTTCCTTTCCTCCTTCCTTTTGTATTTTTAGTATAGACAGGGTTTTACCACATGGGTCAGGCTGGTCTCAAACTCCTGATCTCATGTGATCCACCAACCTCAGCCTCCCAAAGTGCTGGGATTACAGGCATGAGCCACCACACCCCGCCCATTTTAATAACATAAAAGTCCAAAGGGAAGCAGCAAGTGCTGATGTAGAAGTTGTAGCAGGTTATCCAGAAGATCTCCCTAAGATAATTGATGAAGGTGGCTACACCAAACAACAAATTCCCCGTGTAGATGACACAGGTTTCTATTGAAAGAAGATGCCATCAAGGACTTTCACAGCTAGAAAGGGGAAGTGAATGCCTAACTTCAAAACTGCAAAGGACAGGCTGACTTTCTCATTAGGAGTTTATGCAGCTGGTGACTTTAAGTTGAAGCCAATGCTCACTTACCATTCCAAAAATCCTGGGGCCCTCAAGAAATATCCTAAATATACTTTCCCTATTCTCTATAAATGGAAGAACAAAGCCTCGATTACAGCACCATCTATTTACAGCATTGTTTACTGAATATTTTAAGCCTACAATTGAGACTTACTGCTCAGGAAAAAAATATTCTTATAAAAATATTACTGCTCATTCACAATACACCTATTCATTCAAGAGCTGTGATGGCAAGGACATTAATTTTTTTTTCATGCTTGCTCACATACATCCACTCTGCAGCTCATAGATCAAGGAGTAATTTCAACTTTCCAAGTCTTATTATTTATACACTCTCTAAGGCTATAGCTGCAATACATTGTGATTTCTCTGATGGATCAGGGCAAAGTAAATTGAAAATCTCTTGGAAGGATTTTCCATTCCATATACCATTAAAAACATTCATGATTCATGGGAGGAGATCAAGCTATCAACATCAACAGGAATTTGGAAGAATTTGATTCCAATCCTTGTGGGTAACTTTGAAGCATTCAAGATTTAAATGGAGGAAGTAACTGCAGATGTGGTGGAAATGACAAAAGAACTAAAATTAGAAGAAGAGCCTGAAGACCTGGCTGAATTGCTACAATCTCATGATAAAACCTGAATGAATAAGAAATTGCTTCTTATGGATGAGCAAAGAAAGTGACCTCTTAAAATAGAAACTACTCCTGGTGAATATTCTGTGAACATTGCTGAAATGATAACAAGGGATTTCTAATGTTATGTAAACCTATTTGATAAAGCAGTAGCAAGGGTTAAAGGGACTGATTCAAATTTTGAATGAAGTTTTACTGTGGGTAAAATGCTACCAAACAGCATTACATACTACAGACAAATCTTTTCTGAAAGTGTAGCAGGACGAGCCACAGACAAAACTCCTCAGACACCAAGTTAAAAAAGGAAGGGGTTTATTCGACCGAGAACATCGGCAAGACTCCTGTCTCAAGAGCCGAGCTCCCCAAGTGGGCAATTCCTGTCCCTTTTAAGGGCTCACAACTCTAAGGGGGTCTGCATGAGAGGGTCGTGATTGAGCAAGCAGGAGGTACGTGACTGGGGGCTGCATGCACCGGTAATCACATCAGAACAGGACAGGGATTTTCACAGTGCTTTCCCATACAATGTCTGGAATCTATAGATAACATAACCAGTTATGTCAGGGGTCGATCTTTTATTATTATTATTATTATTAT
>NW_012109164.1:868948-869606 GCF_000951045.1 Mandrillus leucophaeus
TTTCTGTATTATTGTGTCTGTTAAGGTGATCTGTGATCAGTGATTTTTGGTGGTGCTATTTTAGCTGTTCTGGAGCACCACAAACTGCACCCATACAAGACCGCAAACTTAATTGATAACTGTTGTGTGTTCTGACTCTATCACTGACTGACTGTTCCCAGTCTCTCTCCCTCTCCTCCAGCCTCCTATTCCCTGAGACACAACAACATTTAAATTATGCCAATTATAAACCATATAATGATCTATAAGTATTCATGTGAAGGGAAGAGTCATGAGTCTTTCATTTGAAGCAAAAAGTGAAAAATGATTAAGCATAGTGAGGAAGGCAGGTCAAAATCCAAGATAGTCTAAAAGCTAGGTCTTTTGCACCAAACAGTTAGCCAGGTTGTGAATGCAAGGAAAAATCTTTGAAGGAAATTAAAAGTGCTAATCCAGTGAACGTTTAAATGATAAGAAAGCAAAATAGCCTTACTGCTGTTTGGAGCAAGTTTTAGTGCTCTGGATAGAAAATTAAACTAGCCACAACATTCATAAACCACACTTCAGTCCTGAACAAGACTCTAACTCTTTTAAGTTCTTTGAAGGCTAAGAGAGGTGAGGAAGCTGCAGAAAAAAAGTTGGAAGCTAGCTGAGGTTGGTTCATGAGGTTTAAGAAGCC
>NW_012109164.1:874351-885008 GCF_000951045.1 Mandrillus leucophaeus
ATGTAGTTGAGCGGTTTTGATTGAGTTTCTTAGTCCTGAGCCAATGCTACCTTAAAATTACTTTAAAACAAAAAGGGGGAGATGGGCGAGATTCCCCAAAGCATCAAATTCTGAAAGCCCTTTTTACTTTAAATTTTCTCAACCATTGGCGCCAATTACAGCAGTCTGCAGCGGTGAAACATTTTCAACAGCCTTTAGAAAAGCCGCAAAACAGTAATCTGTGGGTGTATTAGCCTTCATTACAAGGGAAATATTTAAAAGGAAAAGTTTTACAATGGGGCCGAGGCTATGCTCTTGTCCATACAGGTGCCGGAGATGAGTGGTTTCCACCTCCACGGTTGAAACAGTGCCATGGCGAAGAGGAGCTGATCTGAAGAGTTCCTGAACGAATTCCAGGAGCTAAATCTGAGTGCTCAGAGAACATTCACCTTCGGAACTCGACGTGCGGAGCCCCAGACATGGGGACAACTGAAAAAGTTAACTCAAGAAGCTGAAGGGGTTGTTCAACAAGCTGGGCAGCTCAAAACCCCACTGACTTTATTCCTGGCTATACTGGCCATAGTAAATTGTCAGGTAACAGCTGGAGAATTTACATACTGGGCTTATATTCCTTTTCCACCCTTATATCAAGGTGTGGCCTGGGGAGACAGAGAAGTCCCAGTATTTACTAATGATACTGCTTGGATGCCATAGCATTTTTAAAACCAGGATCCTGAATTAGACACTGGCACAGTAAATGGTTCATATCAATTTGGGGTTGAAGGGTTACCTATATATCTTGGGGGTAGTCCACATTGTCTGCATCTTTCTCATGAGGCATGGATGTCGCATGCACATTCAGCAGACATGGCCATGTGCCCCAGCTAGAAGGGAAGTGGGACAGGAAGCTGCCATTTACCAGTCCTTACCATGTGCATCTGCAGCCATTGGGGTTGGGGTAGAACGCTCCCAATATTGTAAAAGATAGATGCCATTAAAGTCCTGAAAAAAAGAGAAAGAAAATGCCTAGAAAAGACTAGGTTGCACTGAGGCCAACATTCCTGAACCCTGAGAGTGACGGGTTGGGGTGGGGGCAGTTTCTCCTGCCCTCAGAAAAAGTCTGATGACAAGAAAGCTCAGAAAACAAAGTGAAAGAGATTTTTGGGTTTGCATTTTTTTCACCCTTCTGATGTGTTCCTGTACTGGCCACAAAAATGTTGCAGGATTTTTGCTCATTTGTTCAGCTAAAATCAAGTTCCTGTCTCATGACTAGGAAAAATTAGGCATGTGGACACATTGAAAGGTGAGGAGGGTAGAATTTATTAAGTGAAAGGAAAGCTCTCAGCAAAGAGAGGGGTCCTGTATGCAGGTTTCCACCTCACAAATTGAATACCAGGCTACCACACACCAGCTGAAGGAGCCAGGTTCCTCCTCTGCATAAGGTGTGAATTTCTGATGGCTCCACCCCATTCCCTCACTGCATGTGGACCACCTGTCCTTTGTGGGAATGTTCAGGCAAGACCCTGTGCAGGTTCCCTTATCTGCACAAAAACATCTTGTGTAAATACTTCTGGGGCAGGTTGGAGATTCTCTGTGCAACCCTCCTTATCTGCCTAGGCATTTGTCTGCCTCCTGCCTCTATCACTATCCTGGAGATCATGGAGTTTCTTTAAAACTGCTCTTTTGAATTCTTGGTCAAAGAGTTCACAAATCCCTGTTTTTCTTAGAGTCAGTCACTGGATTTTTGCTCTGCCCTTTTGGGAAAGTCATGATTCCTTGTTTGCTGTCATTTATTGTGGCTGTAAGTCTATGTCTTTGCATTGAATGATTAGTAATTTGTTAGTTTTTCTCTGTCTAGTTTGGTTTGGTTTTTATTGAATATATTTGTTTAGAGAATCTCCACTACTAGGTCTCTGCCTCCTTTTCAATTCTACATAGTGCCTTAAGTCCAGGTTTACCTCAGCCTTAAAATTAATAACTGGCCCAAGCACTGCCTTTCCCAAATAGAAGACCTTCCAAAGGGATTATCTGGCAGTATGGGAAGGCTGGCTAGGCCTTCGCTCTCAGGAGACTTGTGGAACAAAGCTCTTACAGCCACTCTGATTTGGCATCTCCTTTGGCTGAGTTACAGGTCAGAGTTTCCAGGGCCAGACAACCCGTGTTCATCTCTGCCTGTCCTCATGGATATTTCTCCCTTAAGGAAGTTATGGTGCCACTTGTTGGTTAAAACCAAGGACATGTCTGCTGCCAGGGAATCCAAGAAGGTGACGAAGCTGGTTTACCATCTCAGTTTTAATCTTTCCAGTGTTGAAACCATGAGTTGGTAGGAGATTTTCTGCATGCCTGGCAGAATGGTGGGGATGGGCATTGTAGATGTGCAAGTCTGATTCTCCTAGCATCTTCTCAAAGTTTTTCTACTTCTCTGTTGCCCCAGGAACGGTCTCATCCTCATACTTGAGCTCTAGGTTGTTGCTAGTGTAGTTCCTGGTGCTGTATATTTGTGTGTGCGTGTGTGTGTAGGGTAGAGAAGTCAGCTTGCCTCTAAATTGCAATTTTGGAACTAGGAGTTTTCAGAAGTTCTCCATTTTCTTATTAATCTTCTGTCTGGATGTTCTATTTATTATTGATAGTGGGATATTGAAATCCCCCATTATTATTGTTTAGCTATTTATTTCTCCCTTTAGTTCTGTCAGTGTTTACTTCACATATTTGGGTGCTATGACATTGGGTACCCATGGGGTTGGGGACACAGGCATCCTTCCTATTCTGCTATCTTGCTAACTCTGACTGTTACTAAGATTTTCCTTTTATCTCTGGTTTTTAGAAATAATTAAACATGCCAATTAAAGCATATTTCTAGGTTTGTGTTTATTCTGATGAAGATTTGTTGATATCTTGGGATCTGTATGTTGATATTAATTAAATAATTTCATGTGTTGCTAGGGGTCTATTATTACTTTATTTAGAATTCTCGAATATTAGAACAGGAATTAAACTATCAGACATTTGTAAATTTCCTTGACCTAAACTACTACCTTTAGCTCTATGGCGCTTCATTACTCTCTTTCACAAAGTCACATAGTATCAACCTATTAGTTAGTCGCCAGAAACCAATTTATCTAGAAATATCTTTAACCATACTTAATTCCCATGACATAAACTGATGTAAGATAACTAGTCCAATATACTCAGCCCCAACATCAACAGGTATGAGATGGATTTTCTTGTTAACCATTTATTTAGCCCTGACATCACCTGAAACCAGGTGGAAAATGCATTAGAAAAAGACTGCCCTTGGGCTTTGATGGAAGTGGCCTTATCAGGGTAATTTTTTCTGTAAGTATGGCTGTTAAACTGCAATTAAATAATCCCTAAATACATGTTTCTCAACTAAAATGACATTATCCTCAATGAAAAATAATTGGAAAGTTACATCAACTAGAAATCTTAATATAAGGTTCTCCACAGAATCTCTGAAAGAGGATAGTTCATAGAAATTTATTGTAGACCCATGATTTCCAACAACAGAAAGACACCTTCATTGAAACGGACAGATTTCACCTAGAACCAGATTATCCCAGTTGTGCAGAACCACTGATTGTCACACTCTCCTTTGTATACTTTGTTTTTTTTTTTTAATTTTTGAGTCTTTTAAACTTTTTACTGATTTCAAGTCAATTTTCATTTTTTGTACAATGTTACACATACTAATATTAATAGCCTCAATATGACCAGACTATAATTTAGACATTCCAAACTATTGCAAATATAGCCAATTTAGAAAATTATTCAATAGGACAACAATGGGAAAAAATAATTAATGGCCATACTTGCCATTAATGTTTCTAAAATAAATTTTGATTAAGAATATTCTAATCAAAAATTGCCCTAATATAACTAAAGATAAACATCTAGGGTATTTTGCTACAACTCTATTTATGCAAATTACATGACTCGACCTCATCATATGAATCACTTCAACCTCAATAGAAATTTTTCCTTTTATCAGTTTTTAATGATATTTTCTTTTAGAGATACTGTAAGTCAAATAATGAAGAAACTCACACATACGAACCATTAATAATATTTAACAAAATAAACAGAAGTGAAACATATTAAGCATAGAAAACCCTGAGAATGAAATAATGGCTGTTATGACTGAATATTTGTTTTTCTTAAAATTTATATGTTGTAATCCTAAACCCCAATAAGTTCGTATAAGGAGGTGGGACTTTTAGGAGATAATTAGGTTATGAAGGTGGAGTCCTTGTGAATGGAATTAGTGGACTTATTAAAGAGACCTCAGAGGTCTCTCTCTCTCATTCTTTCTGCCAAGGGAGAACACATCAAGAGGATGGCAGTCTATGAACCAGGAAGCAAGCCCTTACCAGACACTCAATATTTTGGCCTTTTGATTTTCAGCTTTTCAGTTTCCAGAACTATGAGAAACAAAAGTTTGCTGTCTAAGCCACCCAGTTTATAGTATTTTTGTGTTAGCAGCCTGAACAGACTATGACAATAGTATATTACACTAACCGTAGCAACAATGCACCTTTTGTAACCAATATAAGTACATGAAACGTCCTTGTGCTAGAAAATGAGATACAAATATTCCTGGGATATAACAGAGTGTTTGTCATATCAAAACCCAGAGAACATGATCTTGCAGCTCCACTGAAGTTGATTACTCTCTTGTGAAGCATCTGAGATCTTCTTTACGATCATGGGACTCTGACTCTTCTGTGCCAATCATGGATAATGACTACTTGTCCTCTGAGCATCTCAGACCATTCTGAGTGTTTGGCTGTTCAATATCCTTAATAGATTTTTTTTCTCCTTACAAAGAACCGGAAGTGAAAAACCTTTAGGTATGCAGTATACCTAGCAGAATGGATTCATGATAAAGAATGATCCTACACATAGAAAGCGTCCATGTAGGATGGTCATGCAATTTTATCCTTTAATTTAGTTCACAAAATAAATAACTGAGACCATAACCCATCTTACCCATCAGAATAATCAGTGTAAATTATATAGTCCAACCAGTTATGAGTAATTGAACAATATTTTCTAATCATTGCTAACCCTTCATGTCATACCTGGATTAATGGCACAAGTAAGATGGAAGAATGCATATCTCAATTAAGAAAATACAGCCTTAATACTGTTTCCTCCTAGGATTTAAAAGCTGGAAAAAGCATTGTTTTCACCCTAATGATAAGACAAGGCTAGACAAACTACAAAAACCACACATATTCTGAAACTCTTTAGGGATATGAAGGTACAGGGTAACCAAGTTTCTAAATTAAAAAAAAAAAAGGCAGGAATTTCTGAGGTAAGAAAGGATACATGTACTTTCTCAACTGTGGTAGAGTACAAGAAGAAGGTGGCTTTCATGCAATTTAATTTTAAAAATTAGTTAAAACTTTATTCAATTGCTGAAAGCCAAATCTTAGCTACCATGACAATACAGAACTTCTGGGAGCCCCAGACACAAGAGCAATTCCACCTACTCATGTGTTTTTGCATGGACCTTCCCCCAGGTGCCAACGTTAAATATTAGAGACAAGCAGAAAACCAGAAGTGCCTCCCTTGGTTCTGGAGGGGATGTCATGAGGAAAAGACATGAAGTCCAACTCCTGCCTGGATTCTCTTCTCCTATAAAGTAACCCCCTTAATCTGCTGGTGAATGGGCCACAAACCCTGCCACTTTCAAGGCACAAGTAAACACCCAGTATTGTTAGAGATGGGTAAAATAAATAAAGGTTTTCTACCTCTATAGGGGCAGGAAATTGTCCTCAGCTCAGGATTCTATTCTAACATTAGTAAGTGTATGCTACCACTGGGGGTATGGTAGTGTCTTAGACCATTTGCATTGCTATTAAGGAGTGCTGGAGGCTGGATAATTTAGGAATAAAAGATATTTATTTGTCTCATGGTTATGCAGGCTGTACAAGAAGTATGGTGTGAGCACCTTTTTTCTGGTGAGGACATCAGTCTACTTCCACACATGGCATAAGGTGAAAGGGAACTGGTGTGTGCAGAGATCACATGGGAGTGAGGAAGCAAGAGAGAGATGGGGGAGGTGCCAGGCTCTTTTCAACAATCAGTTCTGTGGGAACTAATAGAGTGAGAACTCACCTGTTACCACAAAATGGCACCAAGCCATTCATGAAGGATCAGCTCCACGATCAAACACCTCCCACCAGGCCCCACCTCCGACACTGGGGATCAGATTTCAATGTGAGATTTGGAGGGAACAAACAAAGCGTATCTAGTCCATAGTATTCCTCTTCTGGCCTCCCAAGTCAAATGTCCTTTTCACATTGCAAAATATAATCATTCCATCCCAATAGTTTCCAAAAGTCCTAACTTGTTCCAGAACCAAGTCTAAAGTCTAAAGATCTAAAGTCTTATCTGAGATTCAAAGCAAGCTATTTCCATTTGTGAACTTTTGAAACAAAAAACAAATTATTTAGTTCAAGAGGCAATGGTTATACAAGCATTGTGTAAATGGGTAAATAACACACTATTATGTGATATCTGCCATAGAGACAAGGCTGAGATTGGTTTTCAATGGGATGAGAAATAGGGATGCTTAGAAAGACCCACCTCAAGCATATAGGGCCTGTTTAACCAGGACAAGAGAGAATTTTCCCTTCTTTCACACCACCAGCCTGAAAAGCACTAAGTAATATGCTTCTTTTTTAGGTACTAAGTTGTAGTCACTTCCTTCAACAAGTCTTCAAAAAATAATGTGTTTTGGGATTGTTGTAATTCTCACAGTTTAGAACTCTTTCTCTCCACCGTAAGAGGGGTACAACTTTTGAACATTTTGAAGTATGTCTGGTGGGGTTGTCTCATCTCTTGAAACTTCCACGTTGATTACCGGCCCATACAACAGAAGTTCTTCTTTTACACTCCAAAATCAGCTCCTGAGAAGATGGAGGTGATTTGCTTCAATTCCTTTGATCAGTTATCAAGTTATGTGTTAGTATTTGGCTATGTGGCTATATGTTTATTTTTTATTTTTACAGACAGGGTCTTGCTATGTTGCCCAGCCTAGTCTCAAACTCCCAGGCTCAAGCAATCCTTCTGCCTACTATACTGAGTAGCTGGGACTAACAAGCATGTCCCACCGTACCATGCCTGGTTCATTTGACTATATTTTAATATAGTGTTATCAGGTATAATTTCTGAGTGACAGATGTTCCAGATGGAGGCAAACTTTATCTGACACTGTGATGCAAGTATGTGTGCACTAATATATAGAATAAACCAGTCTAAAAAGTCCAAAATTGATTTTTGACATGTAATGAATTAAGGAGTTATTAAGAGTCTTTTTGCAAGGGGCAGTGGGGCAGTGTACATATATTTCTGCAACAGAAAATTTTCTCTCCATTGTGTCGTGAGTCTTATGAAAACTGACTTGACCTAGAACCTTAGGGAAAAAATATTTACTAAATATTTCATGCACACATGTGTATATGCATAATGCACTGCATTAGATAATTCTTTATTAAATAAAGCATTTCTATGTGCTTAGCATGTATTGGGAAGTTGTCTAAGCAATTATAACTATACATATCTAAATTAAGAAAAGACAGTCTTAGTTCTGATTCTACTTAGGATTTATAAAGCTGGAAAAAGCATTGCTCCCACACTAGTGATGAGAAAAATCTGAATAAACTACAAAATCATTCATGTTCTGAAATTCATTAGGGATCTGAGGGCATGGATAATCAAGTATCCTGAATTCCAATTAAGTATAGGCCCTGCTTAGGTAAGAAAGGACACAGGAGGACGACTTAATTTTTCTTCAAGACCCTATGAAGATTCCTAAGGGGAATTATTTAATTACCTTTATTGATATAGAAATGGAGGCAAGAAAAGGTGAAATCATTTGATCAAGGTCACACAATAGGTAAATCATACAGTCAAGATGTCAGCCTGTTAGTTTGGAGCAGTCATCCTTGCTGCAAGCCACTCTGCTATGCTACCTCTGTCATCATTGCTAGCACTTCAATTCAGACCCCAGAGGAAAACCACTTAGAATACTAAGACTGATGCTGGAGCTCCCGAATCTTTTCCCTTGTATCTGATCCCAAAGTGTGTGAGGTTTATGTCTGTTATCACATATCACATAGTAAGAATAAGAACTCCAGAGTCAAAGAAAAGCAAGAAAAATCCTTGGTTACCTAGTACAACACACTTTTTACAGCTAGGGCAGCAGCCCAGGGAGGTTAAGAGACTCTGGTCAAAGATTTGAGGGTGAGAGACACCACTGAATCCTAGTCTACTGCCTGACTGTGTGAGTGTAGGAGCTAAAGGAGACAGAATAGGAGGGGTCTGGTTTCTGGGCTTGGGATAAAGGAGTGTTTTGTTGCAGTTAGATATATCCTTTGTGAGACATGAACCCTACTGGAGTCAAGAGATCCACTGGGTTCATAAATGATAGAACTATCTCAGTGGCCTTGAAGAAAGAGTAATGGAAGACTACAATGACTTCAACCCCAGGAGAAAAGATGGAGAATTCATGTTCTAAGAGTGGCAGGGCTCCTAGACAGTACAGAGAAAAATACGTGCAAACTTGCTCTGTGCTGATCCATTGAGTGAAGGAACACACACGATTTTCGTCCCTCTATCTCAACCTAGCCTCTTGTGTCCCTGCTCCTCTGATTAGCGTGTATGTTCCTCCCTCTACAATAAAGATATTGACTAACCTGGGAATGAGGTGATGAGAACAAGGACCTGGAGAGTGTCAAACTCCCCATGTTGGCTGTTTTACACAGTGGAGTTGATACTCAAATTATCTTTGCTATGAACCCTCCCTTGTTTTCTGAGCAAGTGGAAAGTATAGTAGTGAGGACTTCAGAGTGAAAAAGCTCTGGGCTTAACATCTAACCAGTTCAACCATGCTGAGCTCAATGTCCTTCTCTGTAAGACTAAGAAGTGCCCACATTGAATCACTGTCAGAATGTTTTGCTGCAGCTTCAAAATGGGCATGGGAGGGGACACAGCTTGTCTTTCAAAACGAAGATTCTAACAGCTTTCATTACTTCATGCAAGTAATTTGCTGTTTTATTGCATTCTGCAAATCAGACCTCATGCATATCTTTCCCACTGCCTTACTTCTATTACAGATACTTGAATGGGAAAGAGGTGAGGATAGTGCCTACATAATCTGATCCTCCTTCCAGTATCTGGCCTGTTGGTTTCACACAGCTTTGGTTTTCATAGTAATTCCATGACCTGTGAGGACAAAAAGCATTGTATGTTTTAAAAAGAGAAGCTCAGGGGCGTACAGCCAGCTTCTCAACCACGCAGAGCCAATTCCTTCACCATGGGCCTTTGAGGTGCAGGGCTGAATTCCACTAGAATTGACACCAGATTTTTTTTGCCAGCCTAGTACAAGGTCCACATTACAAACCAAAGCTCAGAAATTTCTGGAGGAGGTGTGTCCAAACTTACTCTGCGAGACTCTGCTGAACCGACTGCATCAGGGAGAAATTTCATCTCCCAGAAGGGTGCGTGCGGCTCATCATTTCTTCCTGGAAACATCTGCAGAGACTTGCTTTTCAGGTAAGGACTCATTACCAAGTATCAGGTACATAGGATGAACAAGTCTAGAGAGCTAATGTACAGCATGAGAACTATAGTTAATAGAATTGCATTGTATATGGGATTCAGGCTACATGAGTGGAGTTATAGCTGCTCTTGCCACAAAAACAACAACAAAAAATAAGTAACTATGTGAGGTAATAGATATATCAATTTGCTTCACAATGGTAACATTTTCACTACCTATATGCTCTCATAACATCATATTACATACCTTAAATATCTACAATAAAATTTATTTTTAATGTAATTATTGCTTTGTGACACCTCTTTCACTGAAGTGAGTCAAATTAAAGTGCGCATATTGTGCTATGTTCAGAATACGCAGGCAACTATGCTCAAGGAAAAGGAGTAACTTCCATTTAAGAAACACATATCTGACACCTATTTTGTATACGGCAGTTTGCTAGCTACCATGAAAATCCTTAGAAGTTTGTGCTCTGAACTACTAAATGAATAAAGATTTGAGAGCTTCTTGGAAGCAGGTGGATGAATAGAATACTGAGTGTGTGGAGACACTAGAAACATTACTGTATTTAATCCTGGTCACATTATAAGGGAGGCAGTGTTTTCCTTACACTACTGATAAGAAGGTTGCTGCCCTGAAAGTGAGAGAGGAAATAAGTAGATCAATAAGACAAGAATACAGACAAGATTGATTGTTTATTTAAATTATACAGAAAACAAATTTTACTTTAAAGATTTAATCTACAATCGTACTACCACCATTTACTTATTTATTCCTATTTGCCTTTGTTCTCTCTTAAATTTGAACTTTATGTGTTGTATGTGAACTGTTTTGTGTCCTATATTTTCTCATTTTGTTTGAACACTCTCCCATGTATCTATAAGTATTATATATTATGTCTGTATGCATTATGTTAATGCCTTAGGGTTGCATCACTCTGTTGGATCATCTTTTATGCTATCTTCCCCTATTGAGGCAGATAAGAGATTTTGTTCAGGACTTGCTTATGTTTGTGTGACTTTATAAAATTCTGTTTAGAGTTTCTGTTTTGTTTTGTATTTAGAGACACTCTGTTACCCAGACTGGAGT
>NW_012109164.1:885058-887801 GCF_000951045.1 Mandrillus leucophaeus
TTCCATTTAAGAAACACATATCTGACACCTATTTTGTATACGGCAGTTTGCTAGCTACCATGAAAATCCTTAGAAGTTTGTGCTCTGAACTACTAAATGAATAAAGATTTGAGAGCTTCTTGGAAGCAGGTGGATGAATAGAATACTGAGTGTGTGGAGACACTAGAAACATTACTGTATTTAATCCTGGTCACATTATAAGGGAGGCAGTGTTTTCCTTACACTACTGATAAGAAGGTTGCTGCCCTGAAAGTGAGAGAGGAAATAAGTAGATCAATAAGACAAGAATACAGACAAGATTGATTGTTTATTTAAATTATACAGAAAACAAATTTTACTTTAAAGATTTAATCTACAATCGTACTACCACCATTTACTTATTTATTCCTATTTGCCTTTGTTCTCTCTTAAATTTGAACTTTATGTGTTGTATGTGAACTGTTTTGTGTCCTATATTTTCTCATTTTGTTTGAACACTCTCCCATGTATCTATAAGTATTATATATTATGTCTGTATGCATTATGTTAATGCCTTAGGGTTGCATCACTCTGTTGGATCATCTTTTATGCTATCTTCCCCTATTGAGGCAGATAGAGATTTTGTTCAGGACTTGCTTATGTTTGTGTGACTTTATAAAATTCTGTTTAGAGTTTCTGTTTTGTTTTGTATTTAGAGACACTCTGTTACCCACACTGGAGTGCAGTGGTATGAACATAACTCATTGTAACATTGAAATTGCTGTGGGCTCAACTGAGTCCAGGGTTGGATTCCACTGGAACTGACATCAGAATTTTTTGCCAACTTAGTACAAAGTCTGCATTACAAGCTATAACTCAGAAATTTCTGGAAGAGTTGTACCAAAACTCACCCTGTGAGACTGCGGTCAGATTATGTAGGCAATACTCTCTTACTCTCCTTCCCATTCAAGTACCTGCAGTAAAAGCAAGGTAGTGGGAAAGATCTGAATGAGGTCTGATTTGCAGAACACATTTTTTTCCTACTTACACAAAACAGCAAATTACTTCCATGGAGTGATGAAAGCTGTTAGAATCTTCCCACCTTAGCCTCCTGAGTAGCTAAGGGCTACAGGTGTGTGCCACCATACCCAACTAATTTTTATTTTTGTAGAGATTGTGATCTTGCTGTGTTGACCAGGCTGGTCTCAAACTTTTGCCCTCAATTAATCCTCCCTCCTTGGCCTCTGAAAGTGCTAGGATTACAGGTATAAGCCACCATGCTCAGTCTAGAGTTGTTTTCTTCTTTTTAAATTGTTTTCTTTGGATGAATTTCCACTTCTGTAATAACTGGACCAGGATCAAAGGTTCTGGAGTTTACAACCAGGGATGCTACTCATTGCCCAGTGCTGCCAGCTGCAGTGATTGTGTCAGATTTCCTGGAAGAACCTCAGACTCAGTAGCTTTCAGTTTACCCCAACCAAGCATGAGAGCCACACTTGGTTGGTAGTTTGTAAGTACATCCTTAGAGGGCGGTTCCAAACTTCACTCTTCAGAAAATACTGTAATATCACACCCCACAGACTTGACATTAAACTCTATGTTAACTCTACTTTATAACTTCCTTATGAGTTGCCTCTAGAGAAAAGACAAGATTAGCCTTTAGGAATGTTATGCTTTTATCATCCTAAGACCCTTAGATATGAGATACGGTCTGGAGTTTTCTTCAAGATATAATGTAGTACAAAATAGTTGGAAACTTTTCTCATGTCCAGGATATATTATGCATTTAATACATATATGTTTATTGAATGAATATATTAATGTCTCTATACTTTTGGAAAGTGGAGTGATTAGACAGACAAATTAATACAAGCATTTCATGTTTCAATCATTTGTTACTTACGTATTGAAGGCCTACTATGTGCCAAATACTGTGATAAGAATTATTGATAAGAGAATAAGTAATATGAGCTTCCTGCCTCAGAAGAATTCAACATCTAGAAAAGAAAATGAAATTTGACTTTAAAACATCACATTGAACAGCATAAATATATACGATATTTGTCAATTGAAAGAAGACAACTTTAACTCAAATAACAAGTTATATAATTGAAATATGCATAAACAGTTATGAGAGTACAGAAAAGGGAGTGACTTATTCAGCCATACATAAGAGACAGTGAAAAGAGCACTAAGGATAATAGGCTGTACAGGTAAACTTGAAGGGGTAAGTGGAAGCTTAATGTAGAAGGCAGAGCTGAAGTAGGAAATTTCAAACTGAGAATAAATGTAGAAAGACCAGAGGAGCTAAGCAGACACTGTGTTGAAGAAATGCACTGTGGTCCTATGTGGTGGACAGTAGCAACAGAAAAGGCTAGAAGGGTAGACTAGAGTCAGACGGTAAAGGGAGAATCCATGGGCTAAGGTATTAAGGTCGTTTCTTTTTATATATGCTCAGATTGGTAATTAGCCACACTCCAGGGACTTTTCTTTTCTTTTTTAACTTTTCTTTTCTTCTCTCCTTCCTTCCTTCTTCTTTTTTTCTCTCTTTCCTTTTTTTCTTCTTTCTTGCTCTCTCTTTGTCTCTCTCATCTGTTTACTCTCTCAGTGAAGCTCCACATTGGCCTCCTTAAGCTCCAAAACCTCAGTAAGCTCAATCAGTGAGAGTCCTTGTGCTCTGGTTAGATTCTATCTCCTAAACTTCAACCTGAAAACTGCCATCAGGTAATAAGCTGGTGCAATTCTAGCAATCACCTTTTCTGTTTTCCTTTTCTCAGAGATCATA
>NW_012109164.1:893231-894554 GCF_000951045.1 Mandrillus leucophaeus
AGATCAGGTGAGTAGTTTGAACTTTTGCCTTGGGGTTTTATATGTTGGCATATTTCTGGGCTCTTATGTCCATTCTCCCCTGATTCTTCCCATGTGGTGGGTTGTCCACATGTGCAGTGGCCTGCTAGCACTTGCGAGGTGAGCATGTGCAGTGTGTTTACTGGAATTGTATGCGTGCTCACTTAAGGTGTTCTTCCCTTACCAATCAAATGTCCCTAGAAGGTCACATACAAATTAAACTTCACCATTTTATCCCTGAATGCACTTGCTTGAGTCCACTCGCCCAACTCCTGAGATCTTATCAGGAAGCTGCTGATCACCAGTTTTAGGTTCTCTATCTATTGAGAGACTACCTTTGGCTGGCACTGGCTGTAACCAATTATTATTTTAGAAAGTCAATTAACAACCACCTGATCATCATCTAATGGTTGCCTGACATTTCTTGGGGTGAGTGGAGCCCTCATGACTTGGATACATTATGCTGCTAACATACTTTAGTGCTGCATGACTTGGATATGTTCACCAGTGGTAAAACACCTCTACACCTCACCTTCTTCGGATGGAGACATTCAACCCCTGTATGTAATTTTCTTCTCCCTTTTCACTCTCCTGCTTACTAACCAATCCCAGGAACAATTCCTGTCAGCCACAAGTGGCTCTGCTCCCCGTGATTGATCTCACGGTTCACCCTGATAGGTGGCTAGTGGGAGTGGGAAGGACCTTTGGGCCTGCACTCAGTAGAAGTGAGGAACCAATGGACCTCCTGAACAGGAGGTTTGTGAGAGTGATAGGGCTAAAGCCTAAAAGTGCAATGCCTGGGATTTCCTCTGCTTTTTCAACTAAAAATGACTCTTTCACAAGAAGCTGCACCCTCTATCTCCTGTTTTCTCTGTGTGATCTGAAATTATCTTGCACACCTACCAAACTGTCTGGCTTGAAGACAAGTCTGCCTCTTCTTTTACTTCACATGCCACGTGACTTCTTAAACACGCACTTCCTGTTATTCATGCACCCATGGCTCTTCCTGCATTTGTGCAGCAGTAAAGGTATGAGCTCTCTTGCAGATCTCCCCTGAAATTTATACGTTTTTATCCTATGAGCTCAGATGACCTCCAACCCGCTCCCTATCTGTTGGCACATTGCCACAAAAAAAAGACGCTAATTGAAACCCCAGCTCTGCCAGTGCCTTATGACGTAACATATGCTTTTTGTTCCTGTTACAACCCAGAGCTAAGTTTTTCTGGTGTTTTGAAACAGTTTGCCCTCCTGCATAGGGCTGACACTTTAAGGATCTCACCTATTTCCTTTTTTTTTTTTTTTTTT
>NW_012109164.1:894696-894975 GCF_000951045.1 Mandrillus leucophaeus
AAATAAATAAAAGACAAAAAAAAAAAAAGAATTTACTTTGCTCTCTTCCAAATATCGCAGTTCTAAAACAGAACACAGTGACACAGCATCTTTCTTCATTTTTCAGGTAGTTGTGATGTTCTGGAATATTTAGGTAATCCCAATTTGACACAGCTAGTCAAATATGTAAAAATGCTATTTTTATATTACCTAGTAATTTCTACAAAATGTACCACAGATCCTAGTTGAAGGCTTAGAGATGGAATTAGCTTCAAAGTGTGAGGCTTGGTGAGAGTACAA
>NW_012109164.1:895025-896935 GCF_000951045.1 Mandrillus leucophaeus
ATATGCATCAAGACCTTCAAGGTCATATTTAAAGGGAGGGAAGTCCAGCCCTCTTATGGCAGTTAACTGAAAAGCAGGCTTCTCTTCTACTTAAGGAACATACAAAATGAGAATCTGAGAAAAGAGATAATCATTTTTATTTTTTGCTTGAATGCTTTGAGCAAGAATCACTATAAAGTCATGGGGACAAGGATATAGGCCAGCCCAGCAGGTGCAAGAGACCCATAGGACAGAGATGAAGGTTGGTCCCAGGCTAACAGATTACTATTAGAACAGAGATAAAGATAAGGTTAGAGGTACAGGGTAACACCAGTTTATTCCGGAACCCCAAGGATGAACAGGAGGCCTACTGTTCACTCCAGTATCTCCTGTGTTCTCAAGTGGGCAATCGTAATGAGATAGGACAAAGGGTAAGGGTACATGGTAAGACCAGTTAATCTGGAACCTTAAGGATGATGGGGATGCCCCTTTCAGGATAACAGGAAAGTAAGAAGGGACACATTCTTTTCCTTTTTCTCCTCTGTTTTCTCTTCATAGATGGGTAATCATATCTCCATAAAACAGGTTATGACACACAGATATATACCCCCAAACTAGGAAAAGTCTGAGTCCCCAAAACCTTAAAACAAAAAAAAAAAACAAAAAAACTAGTTTTTCTTTGTAATACTTGGCCTAAAAATGAAATGAGAGAAAATTACAAAAGTTGATCTTGGAACCCAATGCCCTTATGCAGGAAATTCTCAAATTAGCCTTCTCAGTCTTTTATAACCAAGAATAGAATAAGGAGGACAGGGCTAAGAAAAAGGAGAAATGCAGGGACCAGAGGCAAGGATATTGTCCTCTCAATATTCAAGATTCACCCTTCTACAGGGGACCCCTAGGCTGCCCATCAGTGAGACATGACAGAATCGAAATCCTGCCCCTGTTCCTCTTGAACCTGGCTGGATACTACTGCCCTGACGGCTAGCAAGAGGCCAAATCCACAGAACAACCACTGCTACCGCTCTGTCAGCAGGAAGCAGTTACAGAAGACTGACTTTTGTCTATTTTTCCCAAAGAATTGGGGTCTTGAACTCATGGTGGGGGAAATGTTACACAAGGTAGCTAGTCAGGCATACATAGGGCAGGAGAAAGCTCCACACCCCACACCCCACACCCAGATATGTCAGGCAACCATCAGGTGATGGTCCAGTGGTTGTTAACTGTCTCTCTAAAATAAAAATTGGTCACAGCAAGTGCCAGCCAAAGTCAGTCTCCAAATACATAGAAAAAACCTGAAAATGGTGATCAGCAGCTTCCTGACAAGACCTCAGGAGTTGGGCAAGTGGGCTTAAGCATGTGCATTCAGAGGCAAAATGGCAGAGTTTTACTATGATATGACCTTCTAGGGACATTCAACTGCTAAGGGAGAATGTCTCAAGTTAGTATGCATACAACTCCATGCTCACACTACACATGCTCACCTTTCACATGCTAGCAGGCCGCTGCACATGTGCATAGCCCACCCCCATGGGAAGAATCAGGGGAGAATGGACACAAGACTCCAGAAGTATGCCTACATATAAAACTCAGTCAAAAGGTCCAACTGCACACTTGATCTCTCAGGTCATCCACTTGGCCCCCTTCCAAATGCACTTTAATTATTTTCCTTCCTGCTCTCATGCATTTTAAGAAACATTTACTCCTGCTCCAAAACTTGCCTTGGTCTCTCTTTCTGCCTTCTGCCCCTCGGTCAAATTCTTTCTGTTGAGGAGACAAGAACTGAGGTTGCTGCAGACCTATACAGATGCACCACCAGTAACAGCAGCAGTCTTTTCACTGATGTTCTAAAATCATGAGGTTACCTAATTATAGAATCTCGCACCAGACCAGTTTTAATGCAACACCCTCTCATAGCCCTACCTTCACTT
>NW_012109164.1:900610-963512 GCF_000951045.1 Mandrillus leucophaeus
ATTACCTAGTAATTTCTACAAAATGTACCACAGATCCTAGTTGAAGGCTTAGAGATGGAATTAGCTTCAAAGTGTGAGGCTTGGTGAGAGTACAAGTTTTGAATATGACCCAGTAATAATTTTTGAAAGGTTAATTGTTTATATTTAGACCATGTCAGAATGCCCTTTATTAAAATGCCCATATAAAAACATCATGCAATATATAGGACTTTGGTTGAAGTGGAGAGAAAGAAGAAAAGGAAGAGGAGGAAAAGAGGAGTGGTGGTAGTAATCGAATAAATAACAAATGTTCAGTGCTTACTGTAAGACCGACACTCTACTAAGCACATTGCAGGTATTCATTCCTTTAATCCTCACAAAAATTCTGATATAGTGCTATTATCCCATCTACCTTTGAGCAAACCAAAGTACAGAGAGACTAAATAACTTTCCCAAGTTTACACAACACATTCTCAGAGGAGTCAGGAGAATCACTGATAGCAACTACAATTCAAAAGATATTATGTGTATTTAAAAATGTGCTTTTTAACCTAAAATGAAACTAATGGCTAGAATTCATCAAAGGGTAAGAAAAAAGACCTGAATAACTCAGAGAAAGATCCTTGAGTTTTCCACCAGTCTCATCTTCTCTTGGATTTGCTGAGGACCGCAGTTAAAAGGCACTAAAGGAAAACCTGGTCATTAATACAGAACCTGCTACTCTTGTTTCAGAATCTCCTCTAGCTCTTCTCACTCCTGTATGTTTCTTGGTTGTCTTTCTAGGCTAAGGTATCCTCCATGATGTTACCATTACAAGGTGCCCAGATGCTGCAGATGCTGGAGAAATCCTTGAGGAAGAGTCTCCCAGCATCCTTAAAGGTGATAATGGAAAATTCTGAGTAAAGAAGACAAACTTGCTGTGAAACAGGAGGGAAAGGGATTGACATTTATGATGCACCTATTTTGAGCCAGGCACATTTCATGTTTTCTCTCATTTAGTTTGCCTTACCTCTCTATAAGATGTTTACTATCATGTCCATGTTGCTGATAAGAAAATGAAGACTCAGTTAATTAATTTTCTCAGTATACCACAAATACTGAGTTGCAATGCTATGATATGAACATAGTTATGCCTTAGTCTAAACACTACCTTTTGCTCTGTGCTGACTCAAAAAATTACTTCCTTGCTCCTTTCCAAGAAGCATTTTATAATAACACTTGAAATTTGCCCAGAGTTCTACAAAGTTGACTGAGGCTGCATATTAATGTTTAACTTGTTTATTACAAAAGGACACTTGCCAGTGAGAGGTTAACCAGAATGAGTCTTCTTTGAAATTAATAACAGATCAATTTATATTTTAATGTATTTCCCAATTGCTCTGAATTTAAGGCATGTTGAGTTACTTTAAGGCTAGCTCCCAGTATCTCTCTTAACTGGTATTAATAATTAGAGGTCTCAGAATTAAGTAAAACACATATATATGTGTTATATATATATATATGCTTTACATATATATCTATGTTTTATATTGTTTTACATATATATATTTTTTATATATATGTAAATGCCTACATCCAGAACTATGCAAGAGCAGTTCCAATGACACAGTCAGATTCTTGTCTGTATATATATATATATTTAGCAACCAAATGGATATGGCTCACTCCAATGGAACTCAAGTACAATTGTTCATGTGTATGTGTGTGTGTGTATCTCTTTAGTGGACAATTATTTTTACATTTGTATTGTTTTGGAAGACATTCCTATATAGTACATACATTTCAGATAAATACATTCAAATTACCCATTCCCTAAATGATTTGCTATTCCCTTCTTTCAGTATAAAGGAGAAAATATTAGCATTCTTTTATTTGTGATTATATAGTTTTATTTTCATTCATTAGAGATGAATTAATGAGACAACAAGCTTTATTCTTTATTTATTAACAACACAATATGGCTTCAAGTAAACTAATCCAAATCTAAAGTTACCCACCTTTCAGCTCCTACTAACATTAATCAAAATTACCTAATATTTAAATGCCTTCACACAACGATCTTTACGATCCAAACAACTCCCAGAGAGACAGAACATTTTTCTTGGAAGGCATATTAGTTAGACACTGTATGTATACTTACTTGAGGTATTTTTATAATAAGTGGCTACTTTTAAAAATTCTCTAGGCTAAACATTTTTTTCAATACTCTGTGATGTAGAATTTTCCGCCTTAAATTTCTCCTTATTCCTTGTGTTAAATGGATCCTAAACATTTTGAGAAAACTCTAGATGTTTCCCAGTGATTCCTTCTTGGAGCCCCTCTGTGGTGAGATAAGGAAACCCTCAGAGGAAATAGCATTCCTCCTCTTTGGTTGCATACTAAAAGACATACACTTTCCCCTAATGGAACTCTAAAATTTTTTATACCCCTTGCTTTTGATGGGGGTGTATAACCTAGAATTCACTATTACTCAACAATTAATTGAGGCCTAGTTAAGAAAATGTCCATCCATTCTTCTGAGTGTTAGATGTAAAATGCATAAAGATGTCCACTACAACTGATTCAACTGATAACAGCTGCCTCACTATGTTCTGTTCACTAGTGTGAAAGGAAAATATCTTGGGCCACCAAAATCACAAAAGAAAACTCAAGCTGGAAACTGCTTAGGGCAAACTTGCCTCCCATTCTATTTATTCAAAGTTGCTAAGATAGATGCATATCTGATTGCCTCTCTGGAAAGGCTAATCAGAAACTCAAAAGAATGAACTGTTTGTGCCTCATATATCTGTGACCTGAAAGCTTTCTCCCTGCTTCAAGTCTTCCTGCCATTGCTTCAAAATGTCCCTTGTTTCAATATGTCTCACCTTTCCAAACTGAACCAATGTACTTCTTACGTGTATTGATTGAGGTCTCATATCTCCCTAAAATATATAAAACCAAGTTGTGCCCTGACCTCCTTGGGCACATGTCATCAGGACTTCCTGAGGCTGTGTCAGGGGCACATCCTCAACCTTGGCAAAATAAACTTTCCAAATTAACTGAGACCTGTCACTGGTTTTCGGGGTTCAGATTTTGGTAACCATGGGGAAGATTCTGAGTGGAGATGCCCTGACCTTTGACAAATCTCCTATCGGTCCTTGGTACCAGTATGGCTACCTTTATGGCTCAAACTAATAGGCCAATTTGCTGAGGTCTGCAAGCACCCCCTCCAGAGAATCCCTGATCTCCTCTGATCTGGTAAAATTATAAAGTTTATTTATTCCTAATTAGATGGGGAGGAAGGTCTCTTTGAAGAGGAACCTCTACTTTACTTTTTACACAACTAAAGTTAGCATTTAACAACTACCTAGTGTTAATTTCTGCTTACACTTACAGTGCTCAGAAATCATATAATTTGTGTGATCATTGTTAGTTTTGCTTAACATTTTTGTTCTTTGTATTTTTCTTGGTCAAATCGAAAGGAGAACCCTAAGTTATGAGGAATAAGACCTCTGATGTGGGAGGAAAATGGCTAGCAAAAGAAAAAAAAAAGATTTTGAATTTTAACTATTAAAGCAGCTTTATTTACATTATAAGGCCACCTTTTTGCCAGCCAGACCAAACTGAAAGAGCAATGGCTATACTTCTGAAAAAGCAGCATTTTGTCTTAACTGAAATATTGTAATAAGATTTTTTTAAAAAAATTAAGGAGCTCAATTGTTAAAAGTCAGCTTAATTAAAAACCTAACATCCAAGATGTATGTGTGTATGTGTTCATATGTGCATGTTTGTATTTGGAAGGCCTTCATGCTTTTATTTTTTGTTTATTTTTCTCTCCTAAGACCTTGTCTATTTTTGTGCAAAAGCTTTTTTTTTTCTTCTCAGTTGACTGAATTCTGTTTTCACCTGATTTTTTTTTTTTTCTTCTCCGTTGACTGAATTCTGTTTTCACCTGATTTTTTTAAACTAATATAGTTATTGCAACAAAGGCTACTTGGGTATTTAAGAAAAAAAATGAAGTTTAATTTTATTTTTAATTTAGCTAAAAGAAAAATAAAAACAACTTCTTCTAGCATCACCAGACTTTTTCTCTCTGAACCTTATGATGTAAATTTTACTATTTGATTTTCACCTGAGTTGTTTCCTTTAATGTGCAAATTTAAGGCTGTTTATCTGACAGCTTCCTAGGGTTTTGAAACAGGTTGCCAAGAATCTGAAATTCCAAAAAAAAAAAAAAAGGGGGTGGGGGTCTTTATAAATCTATAAAATGTACTTCCATCAGCATGTCTAATTCATCTTTATATGTATTCATGTGTTGTGTACAAAATATTTCACTACTGAAAATATATAAAAGAGCTCTAATTAATCAACTTAAAGAAAAAATAAAAGTGCTTAAATTAGATACTAAAAGAGAAAAGACTAGTCAAATGCTTTTTCAAGTTTATGTAACTTAAATAAAAATCTTTAATAAATAAGCTAGCTTTAAAATTTTTGGTAAAGTAATAGTAGAAATGTCTTAAGAATTCCCAGCATAAATTTTGTTTACATTTATTAATCAAGCAAATTTCATACTTATCCCTGCCAAATACTGTAAGGTGTCAATGTTTGGCATAGAGGTTACATAACTATGAACCCAGACCCAAACAAGATTATCATAGCTTGCATAATTTTTAATAAATAAGACATTGATATGGGTTTAATGAAAATAGCTGCATCTTTAATTTAGTAAGATTACCATAACTTCTAATCCTGTGGGTTTAGGCAGTCTGCTCCACAGTCAATAAGGAGGTTTGTTTGGGGAAAAGACTGTTATTCTCTTTGTTTCAAAGCTAAACTATAAACCAAGTTTCTCCCAAAGTTAATTAGGCCTACGTCCAGGAATGAATGAGGACAGCTTGGAGGTTAAAAGCAAGATGGAGTCAATTAGGTCAAATCTGTTTTCACTGTCTCAGTTATGATTTTGCAATGGTAGTTTTATAACTTTAAATCATGAATATCACAGTTTTCATAAATAATCCAGGAAAATAATTAAAATAATTGGGGTAATGTAATGGGATATTTGTAAGCAAACTGTGATAATTTAGCATATGAAATTATATTAAATTAAATAATAGACATTTCCTTAGTTGGACATCTTCCCATAAAAGTATATTGTAGGAAAATATTCTTGCTAAAATCAAACCAAAAAAAGTTCCTTTTTTTTTTAAGAGGTGAACAAGTTTTTTCCAATTCAAAGGTGATTTAAAGTTTATATATAAAACAAGGTAAAAGGGACTAGGACTAAAAAAAGATATAAAAAAGCTATTTTTAAAAGAAGGTTTTTTTTAGGTAAAAAAAGCTTAAGGAGAGATAATTTTATGTAAGACAGAATCTTGTGTGGTAAATTTAATCCTAAAATAAAATAAGTAGTTGTTTAAAAAGGAGGGATGTTCAGGACAAACCAGAAAGTCCAAGCATGTCATGAACAATCGGTGTAAGTCACAATAAGAGGATTTATGTATTTAAAAAGTTTATATAATCAGGCCAGGCATGGTGGCTCAAGCCTGTAATCCCAGCACTTTGGGAGGCCAAGACGGGCGGATCACGAGGTCAGGAGATCGAGACCATCCTGGCTAACACGGCTGTCTCTTATACACATCTAGATGTGTATAAGAGACAGTCCGGCCACTGCACTCCAGCCTGGGCGACAGAGCGAGACTCCGTCTCAAAAAAAAAAAAAAAATAGTTTACATAATCAAGTTGTCATATTATTAAGTTTTCATTTGCTTAGAAAAAAAGTGAGATAAAATTTTTTAAATTAAGATTATTACATCCACGTATCTCCCTGTATATGCTTTTAAAGTCCTTGTAACATTGAATCACAGAATTTTAACTCCTGTGTCTATAAAGAATACCAAGTCCTGCTAAATTTTAAACACTGATAGCGATTAAAGCATCATCTTCAGGCCCTGTAGAAAATGCCAATAAAAATAAACTGCATTCCTGAGACACTGGGCAATAAATTAAAGCTATTCAACTCCTCAAGGCCCAGGGACTATTGTGGAGGAGTTGGGCATGTAAGAGTGTAATGGCTGATTTTGAAAGACAAAATAAGTTTATATGTAAGTTTACTTTCTGTATAAATTAATCATTAATGTCAAAGGAACATTGATGAAAAACCAGTATATGGACCCCTGTGTCAGATTAACAAGGTTTTCTTGAAGCATTAACTGACTCCTTAATAAAGGTTGTAAGAGGTTCAAGGAAGTTACATTTTATAATCCAGATTAAATTTTATAGACTGTTTACAGATTTTGAAAAACAAATGTAATTGGCTTCATGCTGTTTTCATTAGGGCGTCTTATTAAGAAAAATAAATTTCTTCTCTCAAAACATGAAGGTTTTCACTGTTTTTTGAAGTCTTTGACTTTCACTTTGGTTAAATAAATGACTTTACAATGACCTGTAATCCTATTTTGTAATTTCAAGTGTTTTAAACTTATATTTGACAAACTTTCCAAAATTGAATTATAAATTATGTCTTTTTCTGACCTAATTCTTTAAGATAGTAGGTTCCCCTAAGTCCAAAAATGACACAATTTGGCTTATTTGGTATAAAAATTATACAGAAGGCATTGCCAAATATGAAATGGTGTTTGGTTTTCTTTGGGTTGTATTTGTACAAATATGTTATTGGTATGTGTTCCAAAATTATGGGAAACTCCTGTAATTATAATATAATTTAGTATACATTATCAGTAACAATCACATTGTGTGCCACAGGGGTAACAAATTTTCTTGTCAGTTGTGTCTTTTGACTATGTCTTTTTTTATCCATGGAAAATTGTTGTCTTGTTTTGGTGCTCTTTAGAAGGTAGTTTTATAATCAGCTATAAAACTCCAACAGGTGCTCTTAAATGCAGGTTTCTGATAACTTTGGAGATTGCAACATCAGAATAGAGAAAAAACTTTCAGGACTCATAGAGAGATAAAATGTTAATGAGTATCAAACAAAATAGGAATTAACTACATGTACTGAACCAATCTTTTTAACATTTTATTTAAAATGTTTGCTGATCCTTTGTTTATCAGAGTCTTAAAACTTTTCTTTTGAGCTACTGACAGCTTTTAACAATTTAGTATACTTCTATGAACAAACTTTGGAGCATATTTGTTTCTCGCTACCAGATTTCTCCAGAATTTGGAAATTGTGAGTATTCTTAACTTATGGCAATACATTTATTTGCATAAGTGCAATAAATCTGTTTTCATTTCTAACAGGAAACAATTGGAGAAATTGGTTATTTTATGAAGGCTTTAACTGCTTTCCTTTAAAAAATCAAACTTGACTTATGGAGTTAATAAAGCCCTTGAGAAAAAAAATGGCCTTATATTTTGTGTACGCAGTCCCTGTACAGGGTTTCTGAGTGTGGTAAGTAAAGAATGTCACTTTCTGACAGGCACAGAAGCCCTAGGTTTAATGTAGAACCTCAAGAGGAGAGGAAATTCATTCAACTCATAGGTATTTGATGGCACAAATTCACGACTAGGCTTTGCTTTAAAAAAGTCTGATCTGAGATTCCTCCTATGGAACAAAGTTTCATCAAAGCCAATTTAAAAACCTATATAAAAATAATTATTCTTGCTGCACTGTACACAAATAATTAGGCCAAGTATAATAAAGCAAACTAGTCCTACCATAATTTGTTTTTAGTAAAAATGGGAAACTGGAGAGAGAAAAAAATCTATATTTCAAAACTATAGTACACCTGTTGTTAGATTCTAGTTTTGCCTAATGTTATTTTTCAATTTTTATTATTTTCTACAATTTGAAATGAATTCTATTTTTCTTGGCTACAAGTCTTCAAAATAATGTTTTAAATTTATTTTTCTTCTTTTTTTTTCATTTCTACTAATTTGAAGTCACTGAAAACTAAGCTGTGCTTTCTTAAAACCCTGCAAACTGAAGCCAAACAACTTAAACTTCAGAAAAAAATAACAGCAACCTATTTACATACATAAGCCACTTTCAAAGATGCCTATTAATGTATGAATTTTAGAGTAATGTGGCCTATATCTATTTTTCCAGAATTGTTCTTTTGTTTGTTGTTGTTTTTTCTCCCTTTCACTGCTGTTTTCTCTTCACAGGACATGAGACTTCACAATCTGCTAAAAATGAGCTTTTGGGACCTACCCATCTAGAAATAAACTGTCCTAGCCATAAGACATTAAATGAAACCTGAGACCAGAGGCTCATTTTATTGTAAAATGCTTTCTCCAAAAGACTTTACAAAAAAAGGGTGGGGGGATATGAAAGGAAAATATCTTGGGCCCCCCAACCCCTAAAGAAAACCCAACCTGGAAACCGCTTAGGGCAAACTTGTCTCCCATTCTATTCAAAGTTACTAAGATAGATGCATATCTGATTGCCTCCTTTGGAAAGGCTAATCAGGAACTCAAAAGAATGCAACATTTGTGTCTCACCTATCTGTGACCTGAAAGCTTCTTCCCTGTTTCAAGTATTCCTGTCCTTGCTTCAAGATGTCCCACTTTTCCAAACTGAACCAGTGTATTTCTTATATATAATGATGGAGGTATCATACCTCCCTAAAATGTATAAAACCAAGCTGTGCCCCAGTCACCTTGGGCATGTGTCATCAGGACTTCCCAAGGCTGTTTCACGGGTGTGTACTCAATCTTGGCAAAATAAACTTTCTAAATTAACTGAGACTTGTCTTAGATTGTCTGGGTTCACACTAGGATTGGGGTTCAGTAGGACTACAAAGGAGTTTTAATAAATTAGGCCACAACAATAAGAAAAAAATAACAGTTTCACATATTTTCATATTTTGCAATGGATAATATTGTAGTGTAAATACATTTTAACAGGCCCCAGGTACAAATGTGTAAAAATGTAACCATTATATTTTGCCAAAACTGTACTAAATTTCCATATTAAGCCTCCACCCATAGCTGAAAACAGAATTAATTCAGATAAACTCAGACTTAGTCAATTTAGAAATGTTTTCATCTTCATTCTCTAGTCTGACATCAGTATTTCATGTGGGATAGGGGGCAGCAGGAGGGAAATATACTGGTATAGTTCTATCATCTATCCTTGATGGAAAGCATTCAAGTGCACAGCACCTTTTTGGTGTATTTCCATGCTGGTATCAGCTGAAGCTTCATGTTCACAATGGTCATGAGATCTATGCTGACATCCACTACTGCATACCACAACCCCAAAATCATAAGGACACTTACTGTCTGTGGGGTTTACTCTCACTCATTCTCACATCCTACCCTCTCTTGCACCCCTCTCTCTCATTAGTTTGTCCAACAGGGCAGGGGTGGGGATCTAAGACTGGATCCAGGCTAGGGTTCCCCAAGCTTATTCTCTTGAGCAATAGGCTATAGTCTCTGCTGACTGATGAGAATTCAGTTAAGCTCTCCAGAGAGTTATATGGAAACAATGCTAAAGAGTTTTAAACATGTATATAGCCTTTAAACCAACAATTACTCTTCTGGATATTTTAAGAAAATGTTAGGTATGCATGCAAAGATTCCTGTGAAAGAACATTCTATAAAGAATTATTTATTTAAGTGAAAAGTTGAAAACAGTATGTTTCTGAATAGAGAAATAGGTACGCAATATGTTCAGTGATGAAAAATAGCAAATATCAGTAATTTTATTATTGAACAAAAATATGTTTAATCTAAAGGCTCTGGTGGACAAGTGGCCTGATTTTAATACAGTGGTTGTCTGCCCTCTGTGTGTACAGATTAAAAAATAGCACACAGAGACTGTTTGACCTAGATTCTCCATTTGGCTACTTTGTATCATAAAATGTCATGATTTTATAGAAATAATTATTGTCCTAATCAAGCAAGAAACTTTGCTGTCTTTTTCTAATAAACCAACCCTCTCAATTTCTTGGGATCCCACAGGTTTATGGAACCGTCTTTCACATAAACCATGGAAATCCGTTCAATCTGAAGGCTGTGGTAGACAAGTGGCCTGATTTTAATACAGTGGTTGTCTGCCCTCAGGAGCAGGTAAGGTTTCATGTATGAATATTCTTCTACATTTATATTAGCTGTGTGCCTATTACATTCTTAGCAATATGGTAAAGGCAGGGCATACAGAAGTAAATCATAGTGATAGTCAACAAGTCCCCATCCTCAAGAAGCTCAGAGTCTGGAAGACAAGATAGATCAACAGATAAATTAAAATTCAGTGTGAACTATACAGAAACAGAAGATAAACAGGATACAGAAATAGGCCAAGTAAAACCTGATTAAATTATGAAAGTCAAAGATGGGGCTACCAGATAAGTTCAACAGACTTCTTGGTGGAGATGTCATCTGAACTGGATTTTGTAGGAAACATATGTTTTTTGTCAGGATTACAAGGAAAAGTGGACATTCTAACCAGAGAAAACAGCAAGGGCACAGACATGAAGTTGTAAAAAAGGGCAATGAGTTAGAGTGACTATTGTATTAGTCCGTTCTCATGCTACTAATAAAGGCATATCAGAGACAGGGTAATTTATAAAGGAAAGAGATTTAATTGACTCACGGTACAGCATGTCTGGGAAGGCCTCAGGAAACTTACAGTCCTGACAGAAGGGGAAGCAAACACGACCTTCTTCACATGGTGGCAGGAGAAAGAATGACAGCTGAGAAAATGGTGAAGCCCCTTATAAAACCATCAGATCTCATGAAAACTTACTATCACAAAGACAGGATGGGGGAAACCACCCCCATGATTCAATTATCTCCATCTGGTCCCTCCAATTACATGTGGGGATTATAAGAACTATAACTAAAGTTGAGGTTTGGGTGGGGACACAGCCAAACCCTATCAACTATAAAAAGCAAAACTATAATGCTAGAACTTCTATACACATTTGAGGAAACACTTAAAAATTATTGAAACTAAACAATTAACACATTTCAAGATAAAAATGCATAAGCTTATTTCAAAACATCAGAAAACACAAATATACTTTTAATACTAATAAAGTTATTAAAAATCACTTTGTTGTGGGAACACTTAAAATCTACTTTCTTAGCAATTTTAAAGAATACAATACATTGTTATTAACTAGAGTTACCGAGTTGTACAATATATCTCTTGAACTTATTCCTCCTATTATAACTGAAATTTCATATCTTTTGACTAACAATTTCCCAATTCCTCTACTTTCCCCCACCTTACCTGCTGACAACTACCATTCTACTCTCTACTTCTATGAGTTCAACTTTTTTACATTCTACATACAAAGGAGATCATGAGGTACCTGCCTTTCTGTGTTTGGCTTATTTCACTTAGTATAATGTCCTCCAGGTTCAACATATGTGAAGCAATACATATGCTAATTACCCTGATTTAGCCATTTCAAAATGTATACATATTTCAACACAACATATTATTCATAAATATATACATTTTTTATTTGCCAATCAAAATTTAAAAATAAATAGTATATGAAATAATTTATGGTATGAAAACTAAACCAAAATAAAATTATTTGATATTTTAAATGTAGTCTTAAGCAACAAAATGTGTCAGTGGTATCATTGCTGACTTGTGAGTATGTTTTTTGTGCAACATTTTCCAACTTTTTAAAAAGTTTTTTAATTCCATACTAGTTGTGGTAATATTTTCATCCGCCTTCTTCCTGTAAATAATTGTATCTGTCATTTACTAATTTGAGGAGCTGTTTCTGAGTAAGTGGATTGTTTGTTTCTCTGGAACTGCAATTGGTTTAACCGTTACATTTTTCAAAGAAGGCATTTCGAATTGGTTTTTAATCTTCTTTGGTATCAATATCAAGATTCATACTGCTGTGGTCATAGTTTGTGTATTCTGCAAGTATCTGAACTGTAGTAAAATTTATTCTTTCAACATAAGCTTTCCCTTGTCAATTGCCTCTCTCTTCTTCCTGTTGAGGATGATGGTGGTAAGAGGAATGTTTTCTAAATGATTATGTCCTTTATTTGAAATTTTAACGTGTTATATGGATAATGAATAGTATTGTTCTGGAATTTTCCAATATAAATTGAATAGCTGAATCTTTGATCTTTATCTCATTATTTAAATAATTCAGAAATAATTATATGCATATAAACCCATAGTTAGATAAAGGAAATAAGTTCTAATGTTTGACATAGGGTGACTATAGTTAACAGCAATGTATTGTATATTTCAAAGTAGATTGAAGGAGGACTTGAAATGTTCTCAACACATGGAAATAATAAATATTCTGGGTGATGAAAACTGTGACTTGATCATTAAACATTCTATTCACATAACAGAATATTACACATACCCCGTAAATTTTTACAAATATTATGTATCAATAAAAAAGAAATAATTGTGATGCACCAATAAAATTACCAATATTTTATTACTTAGAAATATCACAGTATAAAATTATATGTAATCATAAAATATAAGGATGTGTTTTATTTCCTTTTTCCTAATGATAACAGGATATGACAGATGACCTTGATCACTATACCAATACTTACCAAATCTACTCCAAAGACCTCCAAAACTGTCAGGAATTCCTTGGTTCACCAGAACTCATCAATTGGAAACAGCATTTACAGATTCAAAGTAAGTAAGAGGAATGGGATGTGTGCTGACTCACTTATGTGTCCTGAGCAAGTTTTCATGTGACTTATACCTCCTTCCTCCAAGCTCCAGACTCCCAGCCTGCTGTCAGTTTTGTTACTGTGTGGTAACTATACCTGTAAATGGTGGTGAATAGTGTGGGAAACCCTAAAATTGGCAAATAATGGGCTTCATAAAGGGAACCATAGTATAATTCCTTGGTACCAAGGATTTATGACATATTTTGCAGCTGTATCCAGACCTTTTAGGGTGACTGGATGCTGAAGAAGAGCCTTCCCTCTGGCCTTCTATTCTGGTAATAAAAATGATAGCTTATTTGGCCATAGAATACTTCCCAGGTCACCAAGAACAACTGTCATGGTTCCAACTATGCTCTCTGGAGATTCCCTAGGATGGCATTTGACTGTTACTTGCAGTGTAATCTTAGTTAAGTGATTTAACCTCTCTGAGATTATGTTCGTCACATATAAAAATGAGGATAATAATGTTACCTAACACACAAGGCACTGAAAAGATTCAATGAAGGTGACTAGGAAATGCTTAGCATAATACTTGGACATGTTAGTAACGTTTGCTGCATGGCAAACCTAATAATTCTATGAATCAACCATTTGGGCTGAACTTTGCAAAGCAGTTCTTCCACTGGCCTCATCTGGGTTTACTTGTGTAGCTGTAGTTGATGGGTGGACCATGGCCGATTGCTCTTACATGGCCTCACTCACATGCCTGAATGAGAGTTCTGTTGTCAGTTCATGACAGCTGGTGACTGTGGTGATAGCATGATGGCAGCATGTATCTTTACCAGACTGGCCCAGGCCTATCTTAATGGTATTGGTCTTAATGTAATTGGTCTTAACCAGGAGCAAAAACAAAGGAAAAGCCCCAATGGGGCAGGCACTTTTAAGCCTCTCCTTGCATTAAATTTGCTCTTTCTATTGATGAAAGTCGGTCAATGTGGCCAAGGTAAGTTGCAGCGGAGGGGGGGACTATCCTGGGGAATAGATACCAGGAGATATGGGCAAATCGTGGGTCATTGCCTCATATTATTACACTAGGAATGTAGCTTAGTAGATGTTAGCTACCATTTTTAAAATTTATCTGGTAGGATTATCAAAACTACACAATTACACAGCCCAGAAAATGTGGTTCCAGTGCAGATACTGCTGTTAATAACACAATCGTAATTGAATCCATCCCTGAGCATGTTTTCACTTAGGTAAAACAGAAAAAATTACACAAATCCTTACTGTCTGAAATGCTTGTTCCCTGGTGCTGTAAAGAAATAGCACTTGAACATAAATTTAATTTCCTCAGCAAGGTCATTTTTACTTTCTGCAGAAAGGGTACACTCACCAGCAATTTTGCCATGAGAGTACACTGAACAAAGGAGACAGGGTTATTTATAATCTGACATGTCCACCCTACTGCTGTGTCTGGTTTCCATTGGCTGGAATGGGACCTCACATTCTGTATTTGTCCCAATTGGCTAGCAACTTAAAACCTTTTAAAAGAGGTAAAGGTAGAAGAGAACGAAGGAAGCAGGAAGTAACCTGTGGAATGCTGAGAAAGGTAAAAACATCTCCAAATAAGGAAGAGGAACAGGCTATGACCTAATGCTTGCTTGGACCAGTATAAGCATGCCAGGGTAAATATTTAGGCTAAACTGTGGGAGCTAAGAACACAAAGTACATTGATTTCTTTGTTATCTTCTGGCAGATATCTAAGAATGCTAGCACAGGTCTTTGAATAAAGTTAGCTTCTAAGAGAAGTTACTATTTATTCTTAGATGGGGAGGGAAGTCTTTTTGAAGAGGAATCTTCACTTTTTACATTACTATGTGACATGGGTCATAGTGGTAGCACCAAGCCCAGAACCAAGATTTTATGATACTAAATCCCAGACACTTCTTACTCCACTGCAGAACTTCACTCTAGAATATACATAAGCCATTACATCTCTGTTTATCCTACCGTCTAGGTTCACAGCCTAGCCTGAATGAGACTATACAAAATCTTGCAGCCATTAAGTCCTTCAAAGTCAAACACACACAATGCATTCTCTATATGGCATCTGAAACAGCCAAGGAACTGGCTCCTTTCCTGCTGGAATCAAAGACATTATCTCCCAGTGGTGGCAAACCCAAGGCCATGTGAGTTTGATAAAATCCACTGTATACCACTCACAGCTCTCAAGTAACCTCCCAACTTCTCTCCCTGCATTCACTCTGGCCTTCCTACAATCAATGTTGTACAAAGAAATCAGAATTGTATTTTTAAAAAATTTAACTCAGAACATGTTTCTCCCCTGCTTAAAAGACTCCACCATCTCCCTTCTCATCTAGAATAAATCAGGTTTCTGGCTACCACTTGGACCTTTATTGCCCTTCCTGCTTTCTTTCTTCAACAACTCTGACCTTCACTCTGTTCCTCTTTCATCACAAGCTCATCTATATTCCAGGACTTCACATTTGTTATTTCTTCTGTCTACTCTGTCTCTCAAGACAATAGAGGTCACAGCAAATACAAACCTTTATACTAATGGATTTTGTTTTCTTCTTGGACCCTCCATAGCAACCAAGAGATGTTTAAACTCTCATCCATGGATGTTAACTATGCTCACTTGGTGAATAAATTCTGGTATTTTGGTGGTAATGAGAGGAGCCAGAGATTCATTGAGCGCTGCATTCAGACCTTTCCCACCAGCTGTCTCTTGGGGCCTGAGGGAACCCCTGTGTGCTGGAATCTAATGGACCACACTGGAGAGATGAGAATGGCAGGCACCTTGCCTGAATACCGGTTCCAGGGTCTTGTGACTTATGTCATCTATCACCACGCCCAGAATTTAGCCAAACTTGGCTTTCCTGTCTATTCTCATGTAGACTACAGCAATGAAGCTATGCAAAAAATGAGTTACCAACTGCAACATGTTCCCATTCCCAGAAGCTGGAACCAGTGGAACTGTGTGCCTCTGTGATGCCAATCCTGAACATAAGACAGTGTTGGGCAGGTCTGGGCATGTAATTGGAGGAGTGGATGGTGGATGAAAAGAAAGAATAAATTGTAATCAGCAGTAAAGGAGTGGGCACTGTTTGGGCTCTGGGGAAGCAGTGTGATGTTCAACAGGATCGCCATGGTACCTGCATTCACAGGTTTCTCAGTGGGAAGGAGGCCCAGGTCCTCTTACATTTAACCTATGCAATTTAGCTCCCCACATTTCCAGGACCTCTATGACACTTCATCAGATGCATATTGCTCCAAATTATTTCTCCTGGAATCCCTGGTTCCTCAGTTGCAAGACCCTTGCCAGTTTTTCTGGGAGCTAGGAAAAGGTGAATAGTATTTTCTGAGCACTGTGATTTATTTCTTTCCCTTTCTAAAGTCTTTCCCTTGTGATCAACAAGTGGACTCTCCTTAATAGGTCTTTAGAGATTATCCTCTCCTGTTATTGCTACTTTATAGGTACATTAAATATACTAGACACAAATATATATGGGATATTAGGCTAAATACAGTATACATGATATAGCAGGGAATGTTACTAGAAGAAATAACAACTGATGATATCCTATCCTCTCCCAGCTCCTATTATAGGAAAAAAGATCCAATGTTATTTCTAAGGATGAGCTTCCAAAAAACACCACAACTCTTAAATAATAAAGAAAGTTTTGTGTTTGATTGTATACAATTTTTATTGTGTTTGTTCAAGCTAAGTGGTTCATCATGGTAAGAGCATGAAAGGAATGAGTGTATGAAAAGGGGAAGGTGGAAGCACCTTGACCCAGGGATGTGATTGTTTATTGAGGAGAGATAGGAGTTGAAGGGAGAGAAGACAGCATGAATACCTGCTTGTCCAATTAACCTCAGCACATTACTAATCTTAGTTTGTTCCTGCTGTAACAAAATACCTGAGACTGGGTAATTTATAAATAACAGTGTCTGAAATTATGTATTTAAAATAATCATAAAATAATTAAAAATTTATTTATCACAGTTCTGGAGGCAGGAAGTCTAAAAGCATGGTGCCAGCAGATTTGGTGTCTGGTGAGAATCCAGTCCCTGCTTCCAAAGTGGCATATTATTGCTGTGTTCTTTGTAGGGGATGAACACTGTGTCCTCACATGGCAGAAAGACAGAAGAGCAAAAAGGAGCCCAGCTAATTTCCTCCAGTCCTTTTTCCTTGAGTCACAAATTGCATCCATAAGGGTGGAAGTCCTTGTGGCCTAATTACTTCTTAAAGACTCTATCTCTTAATACTGTTGCATTGAGGATTAAGTTTCAACATGAATTTTGGAGGAAACACAAACATTCCGATGATAGCATTACTTCAGAATGCCTGAACTCTATAAAGTTTAGATAATTGTCTCATACAAGAGTCTGTTGAGGGGGAACAGGAGAGATAATCTTTCAGGTTGCAACAGGTTAGGACAGTTTTCTTTTTCTTTTTGAGACAGAGTTTCGTGCTGTCACCCAGGCTGCAGTGCAGTGGCATGATCTTGGCTCACTGCAGCTTCTACCTCTCAGGTTCCAGCGATTCTCCTGTTTCAGCCTCCCAGGTAGCTGGGATTACAGGCATGTGCTACTGCACCCAGCTATTTTTTGTATTTTTAGTAGAGATGAGATTTAACCATGTTGGTCAGTCTGGTCTAGAACTCCTGTGAAAGGGGAACAATAAAAGTTAATCTCCTACAGATTGTGTTTGCTCCAGGCTTTCAGCATTGTGCTTGCACTGAATACAAGCAAGCAGCTCCAGCTTCTCAGGGCTGCACTCTGGCCACTTGAGCCAGGCAGTCACCTACCTACTCTTACATTGCATACCTGTGTCTAAGTACTTATTTCATCCATCGGTAGGCCAGAGTATGCAGGACAGACCCAGCAAGTGGTGCCTCATGTGAGGAACACTGCAATGGACACAATGGAACCCTAAAAAATGTAAGTGAAGTGACTGTGCAGTAAGTAATTGGTGCCCCCTGGGGATTTCCAAGTTCAAGGGGATTTTCAAGCTAGGGTTCTATCATGGGACAACAGTTATCAGCTCAACAGCAACAGCATATAAAAATATTGAAACAGCTGCTTAAAGCTACTGGAGCCTCGGTCTTGGAGGCTCAATTAAGGGACCTAATTCAAACTGTTGTTTTCCATAACCCATGGTTCCCAGAAGAAGGCACACTAGACAGAGCTCTGAGAACAAGTGGGAAGAAATCTTAAACGACATCATGCACAAGGGCAATGGGTCCCAGTAACATCTTTAACCACTCTACATAGAAAAGCCTAAAAAGGGAAGGGAGGAAGAAACATCATCTACCTTATCACCTCCTCCTCCCTCAGCCCTGCCATTACCAGGTAAAGGTGCCACAGAGGAGACAAAGATTTTCCCTGAGCCCCCTCCCCCAATGAATTGGAAAAAAGACAAGGAATACACTACAATTATGGGACTGTGTCTTAGACAAGTGGAATTAGAAGGGGAGCTCTTGGCCTGCCCAGTAATACAAGATCGATGAGGCAATCACGTACATGAATCGATTACTTTCAACACTTACAAAGAAATAAGAAAAAGCATTAGAGAAAATGGAGCTGTTAGCCCATTTACAAAAAGATTAATTTAGGCCATAGCAGATAACTTCCATATGACCCCATGGCACTGGTCAGTGCTAGCTAAAACAACTTTAGAGGCAAGTTAACACCTTCTCTGGAGGGCAGAATACGATGAGTTGTACAAAAAACAAGCCAACCAGAATCAATTGGCCGGGCAAAACATAACAGCTGCTATGTTCCACGGGAGGGGTCCCTATGTCAATGTACAACAACAATTAAATTTTATCCCCCAAGCCTATGCACAAGTGTCCTTATGCACCTGCAGGGCTTGTGACCAAATTCCTGAAGGTGAAGTTCAACAGGGATCTTTTGTAAATGTTCAACAGGGCCTCAGGAGTCATTTGCTGAATTCATCAATTGGTTAACACAGGCAATTAAGAGACAAATTAGTCATTTCCAGGCTGCTGGTATCTTATTGTTGCAGTTGGCTTATGAAAATACTAACGTAGACTGCCAGCAGGCAATCAGAGGAAAGGCAGCCTATATGAGCGTGTCAGTTGGTGGGGACTGAAACACACAAAGCCAGAATATTGGCTATGGCATTAAAGCCTCCTAAAGTGAAAAAGGAGAAAAGCCCAAATTGTTTTCTGTGTGGAGAGCCAGGTCATATGAAGTGGGAATGCCCCAATAGTAAACACCAAAGTAACTCTGGAAAAGAATTCCCTTTATATGCCCGATGTAAAAAGGGGGAAAAATTGGGCAAATCAATGCAAGTCCAATTTTGATAAAAATGTCAACCCCCTAAGTAATCAGGCAGGAAACTTCGTGAGGGGTCGGCCCCAGGCCCCATTCCAAACTGGAGCAATGCCAGTGGCTTTCCTTGGTCATATGGAAAGCCCACAGTCCTCCCTCTCAGAGCAGTTCCTCTGGAAGCACAGGACTGGACTTACTCTGCCCCAACAAATTACTGCTAAAAGAAGGAGAAGACCCTAGAAAGGTTGCAACAGGGATCTGGGGCCCACTGCCTCCCAGAACAGTGGGATTGGTCCTAGGGCAATCAAAGCTATCCAGTAAGAGAATCAATGTGTTCAGTGGGATAATTGATAGTGATTGTCAAGATGAGATATTAGTTATGATGGAATGTAAGTTTCTGCATATTCTTCCCCCTGGATCAAAGAGAGCTCAGTTACTGCTTTTACCATACTGGATCCCCAATGCCCAGGGAAAGGAAAGGGGACAAGGAGGTTTTGGAAGCACGGGAGCCACAGGAGTATATTGGAACCAATTAATCACTAATCAGAGACTCATGATTACCTCAAAAATTGAAAATAAAAATTTTAGTGGCCTGTTGGACACAGGGGCAGACATTTCAATCATTAGTGATCAAAACTGGCCAGAAACTTGACATTGGGTCACTCTGAAACGAAAAATTATCAGCATCAGGGAAGCACACACGCAGCCAAGTCAAGCGTGCACACCTAACATTTCGTGATTCAGAGAAAGAAAAACAGTTATACAACCTGTAATTATGGCCATTCCTGTTAATCTTTGGGGATGGGACCTATTAGCCCAAGGGGGGATCACCCTGCATACCCCTTTCTAATAATAGCCACTGTTGTAATTCCTCCCCTACCCCTGACATGGCACTCTCAAGATCCAATTTGGGTAGAACAGTGACCTTTAAAGGGAGATAAATTACAAAGAGCCCATGAATTAGTTGAAGAACAGTTAAAAGCCGGCCATATAGAACCATCAAATATCCCCTGGAATTCTCCGATTTTCGTCATTCCCCAAAAGTCTGGTAACTGGAGACTTCTGCATGACTTACGTGCTATGAATGCTAATTTGCAACCTATGGGGCCCCCTCAACAGGGGTTCCCTTCTCCTGCAGTGATTCCTTGAGGTTGGCCTATAGTCATTATTAACTTAAAAGGCTGCTTTTATACGATTCCCATTGCAGAACAGGACAGAGAAAAATTTGTGTTCACAATACCAGTTATCAATAATGAAAGGCCAGCTCGCCAATTTCATTGGAAAGTCCTTCCTCAAGGAATGCTGAACAGTCCTACCATGTGTCAGTATCATGTAAATCAGTCTTTGCTCCCCAGTAGAAAAGAATTTCCTAATTGCAAGATCATCCATTATGTGAATAACATCTTACTGGCATCCCCAACAGAGCCAATACTTTTGAGTTCATATTCCTCTGTCAAAAGGAATACACAGTTAAAAGGTTTAATCATAGCACCTGAAAAGGTACGGAAGTCCTCCATTTGGAAATATCTTAGATACATACTAACTTCCTGGTCAGTAAGATCTCAAAAGGTTTAATTGAATACTAACAATTTACACATCTTAAATGGCTATCAAAAATTACTGTACGATATTAACTGGCTTTGCCCCACCTTGGGCATAACTACTGATAAATTACAGAACGTGTTCTCTATCCTAAAGGGCGATGCAGCTCTGGACTCCCCCAGGTATTTAACCCCCACTGCAAAAAGGGAAATTGAGGAAATAGAGCAAGCTATTTCTCAGAGGCAACTAGATCGCATAGACCCACTATATTCAGTCCAATTATTTGTATTTCCTACTAAACATTCCCCAACAGGATTAATAGGACAGTTAGCCCGAGGGCTGCACTTCCTAGAATGGGTTTTTTGCTCACATATTGGGAATAAAACACCATCCCCCTATGTCGAGCTAATTGGTAGTCATCTATATAGGCTGAAAACAATGCAATCAATTGCAAAGTTATGATCCTTTTATCATGAGAATTCCTTTGAGTAAAAAACAATTTGAAAAAGGCCTTCCCTTTATCTCTAGACCTAAAGATAGCACTCTCTGATTATGCAGGCCATATATGCCCTTCCTGCTGACAAACTACTTTAGTTCTTATCTCATACTCCTGCAGTTATGCCGATAAAGGTAGTTCACTCCACCATATCTAACACTTTAACGCTTTTCACTGATGGCTTTGGTAAAAAATGGAAAAGCAGCTATCTGGTGGGAACTGCATAACTCCCTCACTTGATCTGAATTTACTAGTACTCAGAGAGCTGAGGTTGGAGCCCTAATATTGGCCCTGGAAACCTTTTCTGTTCAGCCCATCAATATTGTTAGTGACTCTGCTTACTCTGTTTATTTGTTGTGAAACCTTGAAACAGCTCTCATTAAGGCCACTCTTGAGCCCACCCTGTGTACCCTTTTTCTTCAACTTCTGCAATTGCTTGATCATTGAACACATCCTGTTTTTATCACACACATTCAGGCCCACAACTCACTGCCAGAACCACTGGCTCATGAAGAAAATGACCCTACAGGACCCGCAACCCTGGAAGATGTGGCTTTCTCAGGTGACACAGGCCCCAGACATCACCTAGGGGATGCTGAAGAAGACAACTCAGGAGGCCAAGTGAATCCTGCTCCAGACGCAGAGGCCATTCACTCGAGATAATTTGTTCCTTGCTATGCTTTCTGTTGTACATTGCAACTCTTGTAGGTATTAACCTTTTTCATTCTCTCACTTTGCCAGCTACCTGTACCTGCTACACTCTGTTTGGCCCATCTTCTAGATCTGCCTTTTTTTCCACCCTGTTACTTGGGCAGACATCCCCTTCCAAGCCTCTAATAACGTGACTGATTGGCTGGCAGGGATTGACATACCCCAGGTGGGGTCCCTCAGTAATGGCACACATTGGACTGAGGTGCCAAGTCTCCTTGATTGGAAAAAGAATAATACTGATTATATTCATGTTTGTCTTATGTTATTTACTGGTTCTAGGATGCAAAGCTGGAACACGAGCTATAACTGCTGTACCAGTCAAACCTGTCACTGCACACATCTGTACTCTTCAATCAACATAACCTGATACAAAAAACAGAAAAGGGGCTGGGCATGGTGGCTCATGCCTGTAATCCCAGCACTCTGGGAGGCTGAGGCAGGCAAATCACGAGGTCAGAAGTTCAAGACCAGCCCAACCAACATGATGAAACCCCATCTCTACTAAAAAAAAAATACAAAAAATTAGCTGGGTGGGTGCCTGTAGTCCCAGCTACTCGGAAGGCTGAGGCAGGAGAATGGCATGAACCCAGGAGGCGGAGCTTGCAGTGAGCCGAGACTGCGCCACTGCACTCCAGCCTGGGCAACAGAGCGAGACTCTGTCTCAAAAAAAAAAAAAAAAAAAGCAATAGAAGAAAGATAATTCTTTATTATAAATCTATACATACCTACATCTATGTCTTTATTTATATCATCATAAAGATATAGATGTAGGTATGTATAGATTCATAATAAAGAATTGGCTCATGTAACTATGGAAGCTGAAAAGTCCCAAGATCTGCAGTTAGCAAGCTGGAAACAGGAAAGCCAAACAAGGAAAGCCAATGGTGTAAGTTCCAATCCAAGGTCCTGGGAAGACTGATGCCCCAGCTCAAGCTGTGAGGCAGGAGAAGTTTCCCTCCTATTTAGCCCTTTTTGCTCTACTCAGGTGTTCAGTTGACTGAATGAGGTCCACCCACATTCGGGAGAGCATTCCACTTTACTCAGTCTGCTGATTAAAATGTCAATCTCATCCAGAAGCACCTTCACAGACACATCCAGAATGTTTCACTGAACATCTAGGCATCCTGTGATCCAGTCAAGCTGACATATAAAATTAACTGTCTCTGCTACTGATGGGCATTTTGGATGTTTCCAGGTGTTCACCTCCACTTTATAATGCCCTTTACGCTTGCTCATTCCTCGTGCCTTTATTCAAGCTAGTCCCCTGCTCCAAATATCTTGTTTACTCTGCAGTATCTTACCCTTTCCCACTGTTCAAGGTTTATCTAAGAGTTGTCTCTTAAAAAAAAAAAAAAAAAAAAAAAAACTTCTTGGATTTAGATGTCCCCAGCTGGACACTGAAAGCACCAGTTCCTGAATAAAAACATCCACTTCCCTCTGATCTCCTCCAGTGAAGAGCAGTCCATTGATGCATGTCTTTTATGATCATGGCCTCTTTAGGTAAGACTTAGATAGGGACAATAGCTATGCAATAGTCAGAAGAATTTGAGGTGTAGATTACCAGTAGGTTAAATATTTATTTACTTATTTATTTTTGAGACGGAGTCTTGCTCTGTCATCCAGGTTGGAGTGCAGTCGTGCGATCTCAGCTCACTGCAACCTCTGCCTCCTGGGTTCAAGCAAGTCTCCCACTTCAGTCTCCTGAGTAGCTAGGACTACAAGCGAGCACCAACATGGCCAATTTTTGTATTTTTAGTAGAGATGGCGTTCACCATGTTGGCCAGGCTGGTGTCAAACTCCTGACTTCAAGTGATCCAACCACCTTGGCCTCCCAAAGTGTTGGGATTACAGGCATGAGCCACTGCTCCCAGCCGCCAGTAGATTAAATATTCTGCCTACGGAGGTGAAAACTGTTGCTCTTGAAGGGAACTTTAACTTTTAGTTTCTGAAATTACCCAGCTTGACGTTTTCTGGGAGTTTACATTAAAGAGACTGGCATCACGAGGGTATATGAAGATGTAACTACAAAGGAAAATGTATGAATAAAAGTTTTTCAACATCCTTGGTTTATGTTGTGACTTTTGACAAAGTTGTCACTCCTATGAAAATGCTTTCTGTGTGGTTCTCTAGAAGGGAAAAAAAAATTAAAAGGTCCCCTGGTTAGGAGACAGTCATTTTTTTAAGAAATGAGCAAAGCTCCTTTTTGCGTTTCTTTACCCTCTAAGTGGTAAGAGATCCCCATCTGCTGCGCTCTCTATTCTGGAATGTCTGAGTGACATGCACAGAGAAACATTCCTAGAGTGGCTGTTGGTAAGGATGAATGACTGTGTTTGGCTTTTACATAATAAAGTGTACAGGTTTGTTTTTATTTGCTTAGACTGTCTCCTGGTACGTTACGTCCACCATTTTTGCAGCTAAGGCTGCTGTCTCTCTTCAATTCCTGCTTACACCAGCCACATATATGCATCTTCCTTAGAGTTGTTTGCTCAATAAATGGAGTTAATTCTGAGGAAGTGGCAGGAAAGTGACAAACTCAATCATTGAGCAGAATCCCTGTGAAGGGCACTTAGGCCATACGGTCTGAGAGCCATAGTGATGTTCATACTCCCCTGTCAACCCAGAGAGCCTAGGTCTTGGAACCCAGTACAAGAAATTATTTAAAGAGAAAAAAGTCTCCACTTAGAAAAAATTTAGGGCAGCACTAATTTGTAACAGGAAAGAGCTATAAAATAACATCTAAGATTAGAGAATGGCTAAGAACACTATAGTGTCTTCTGTAAATGAAGCTTGCATGTTGTTTTATATATCTTCAGATGCATTGTGAAGTGATTGTGGCATGGGTTTGAGAAAGAAGAGGAACACAGAATCTGTGCGTATCTTTTAACTTCAGTAACATGAAATAAGCGGTTAAAAACGGTTTGTTTCCCTGGGTAGTAGCCCAGTTCTAAGCCAGGGACTTTGGGATCCTCATAGAATGATGGCCCTAGGACTTGCCTGCTTACCCAGTGGTAGATGGATTCTGCCTGGATCCAGAAAACCCAGATTAAGTGACTTCAAATCTCAGAGATGTACAGCCACGATTTATTTTTCTTGCTCACCGGTCTGTGGGTTCACTCTGTTTCAGGCTGTGAGCTGAGTCTATATCTATTCCACAGTCTCCTCATTCCGACACGTATCCACATTCATTACATAGTGGATGGTGGAAGCACAGGAGTAGTAGATAGCCTCTGCTTAGAGCTGGCATACTGTCACTTCTGCCCATATTTCCATTGGCCAAAACAAATACCCAATATGAATGAGGTTAGGAAGTGGGAGTATTCCTGCTCAAGTGGAAGGCACAGAGAAGTCACATGGCAGAGAGCATGAATATTTAATTTCATTACAGGGAAGAAATGAGAAAATGGGTAATAAAATCCCAATCTACCAAGCAACTTGAGATCTTGAAAGAACAAATAAATAAACCTATGAATGTACCACTTAAAGTTTTTATCCAAGAAAATCAAGGTGTTTAGTACTCTCCAGACTGAGCTCATCTGCCCCAATTTCCTCCTGTCCTTACAAGTAGCTACAACCTCAAAGACACACTTACCGTCTCAGAGGAAGCATCTGTTGGCTCACAGTTCCACTGGTTCCAGGTGCGGGGTATATGCACATAATTCATGCACAACACTGTCTTTATCATGATTTGGTTAATTTTTTCCACATGGAGGTATAGGAGCAGGTTGAAATTTTTTATATTATGAGTGTGTGTATAAAAGACATAGGTCATTAGTCCCTTCCCCCAGTACTTGGCTCCAGTGCCTGCCATTCTTGATTCTCCTGTTTGATCCATCAAGACCCAGGACACAGGCCTCCCCACTGGGCCCAGCAGACAAGTGTTAGAAAAGTTCTGGATACAGCGGTGGATGAATTTCAGGCTTCTCTCCATCCTACCAAATTTCCAACTCTGATTCACCAATTCAGCATGGCTGATGTCCAGGGAAGATTCTTTAAACATTTCTTGGTTGCTACAGGGAACGAGGAAAAGGCAAAGTGAATCAAATGGCACTGAGTTGTTTTCAATGAGAAGTTAACTCTATGTTATTTGATCTTTAAAAACAAAACAAACGGCCGGGCGCGGTGGCTCAAGCCTGTAATCCCAGCACTTTGGGAGGCCGAGACGGGCGGATCACGAGGTCAGGAGATCGAGACCATCCTGGCTAACACAGTGAAACCCCGTCTCTACTAAAAATACAAGAAAATTAGCCGGGCGTGGTGGCGGCGCCTGTAGTCCCAGCTACTTGGGAGGCTGAGGCAGGAGAATGGCGGGAACCCGGGAGGCGGAGCTTGCAGTGAGCCGAGATCGCGCCACTGCACTCCAGTCTGGGCGACAGAGCGAGACTCCGCCTCAAAAAAAAACAAAAACAAAAACAAAAAAACAAAACAAAAAACAAAAACAAAACAAACAACAACAACAACAAAAATCCCTGAAAAGATCTTGTGATTCACAATGATGCTGGCAGTCATTATGCTAAGTGAAATAAGCCAGGCACAGAAAGACAAATAAATACTGCATCATCTCTCTTATATGTGGAATCTTAAAAAGTCAAACTCACAGAAGTAGAGAGTAGAATGGTGGTTACTGTTGGTTGGGAAGCAGCTTTGGGAGGGACTGGGGAGATATTGGCTAAAGGATACAACGTTTAATTAGGCAGAAGGAATTAACAGGAGATTTATTGTATAACATGGTCACTATAGTTAATAACAATGTATTGTGTACTTGAAATTTGCTAAGAGAGTAGATTTTAAGTGCTCTCGACACTTAAAATTAGATTTTAAAATAAGATTAAAAGTAAATTGTAAGTGTTCTCGACACAAAAAAAATGATAATATGGGAGGCAATGCATATGTTAATTAGCTGGATGTAGCCATTACATAGTGTACACATATTTCAAAACATAATCTTATATACAATAAATGTATATAATTCTTGTTGATTAAACAAATTTAAAAAGAAAAATCAATCTTAAAATTCGAAAAAAAAAAGCCTCTGAGGTAGGTAGGACAGAAATTTTGTACCAATTTTTATAAATAAGGAAGTCAAGAATATAGCTTTCATCTATTAAAGAGCATAGTTGGAACTTTGGAGTCCATCTTTTAGAGCTCAAAATGGGCCTTGAGATCACCCAAGCCAATGGATTCATTTTTCATGGGGAAGCTGAAGTACACAGAAGTCAAATGACTTGGAAATCCTTTCACAAGGTAGCTTGAAGCACAGGCGAAACTAGCGCGCCCTTCTCCATACTCCATACTAGTTCTCTGCCCTTTGTCCTCTGATTTTCATAAATACACTGAGATTTTCCAGTTAAACCAAATACGGTCAAGGGGGTCTCATAAATAGAGCTGTCATTATATATCTTAAACATAAGATCCAAAATATATTTTGTAATGAATGAGAATGTGATCCCAAGTTTTAGTAGAAGAAAAGGTTCAGTGCATACAAAGGACCTTGCTGAAATGCTTGCTGTATGTAATTTTTAAAGCCTGGAGCTAACCTGATGTATGAAAAGGGGTTTGAGTAATGAGACAGTACAGAAGAATCTCAGCATGTCCGATTAGAAGCATGAGCTTACAGGCCGGCTGACTTGAATTTACATCCAAAGCTCTATCCTTTACCCACTGAGTAACGTTTGCCAGATTAATTCCTAGATCTGAGCTTCTATTTTTGACTCAATAAAGTTAATGGGTATGAAATGCTTTGGAATGTGTAGCGTTTTGGACAAATAATAAGTAGGGCACACAAAAGGATAAAAGCACTTTCAATTATATAAACCAAAAACAGTCCCTGGAGTGACAGACACCAGTGAAACTTACCTACAAATAAATAAAATGGGGCTTAAAATCTAGCGCCCTAGAAGCAGATGAACATGACTTCAACTCTAGCCCTACTTTGTGCTTGCTTTGTAACCTCACGCAAGTTCCTCTTGCTCTCTGAGGCCCATTCTGCTCACCTGAGTAATCCTCAGGTTTGTGAGGATAGACAAAGATTAGCTGCTTAATCAAAATTTAGTCATGTTCCTGAATCTTCTCCTAGGCCCATCTGTGTGCTTCCTCATAAAATCCAGTTTTATTAAACAACTTTGCTAAGTCAGTTTAGCAAGAATCCACCACCCTCAATATTTCATCCTCCACCATCCCCCAGGTGATGTCTCATCAGCTCGGCCTGTCTTCAGCAAGAATTCTGTTAGTTCAATTTAGCCAAAATTCCGTTTACTCCTGATATTTCTTCCAAGTCATTTTCCATCCACTGACTTCCACCCTGCTCCTCGGCTGTAAAAATTTCTACTTGCCCATGCTGTATTCAGTTAACCCCAATCTCTCTTCCCTATGGCAGTCTCATTGCAGTGGTCCCTATACCATTGCAATAGTCCTGAGTGAAGTCTTCCTTACCAAGCTTTGCAAGTATCATTGAATATTTTTTCTTTGACAGGATGAAAAGAGACAATGTATGCACAGCACAGGAACAGAGTGTGTGTTCAGTAAATAATTATGTTCCCTATGATTAACCAGTTGGATGGGGATCTTCTCATATGATAAACTGAACGAGCAGGCAAATGGAATTATCTTTACAGCAACTCTCTTGACTGCCAGCTCCACTAGGACACATCTGATGTTTAAATTGCAGAATGTGTGTGTGTATGTGTGTGTGTATGTGCACATGCACGTTTGAAGTAGCTTTTATGTCACTCACATGTCACTGCGTTTAGCAACATGTGATGCCATTTTCTTTTCATCAAGCAGAGAAGGAAGCAGTTTCTTCACTGTTTCCAGACATAAAAGTGAGTCATTCTGATCATGAGACAGTGAGAGACTTGGCAGCTGCCACATTCTTAATTACTTCATTTAAGCTGGACTGAGTAGCTATAAGGGAAACAAAAGAGAATGAGTACTCCCAGAGAGAACTCAGGGGAAGTCTGTAGGTAGAATGTACACATTCCACAAATATTTGCTGAGTACAATGTTAGGCACTATGATCAATGCACAGGAGGAATATGAGTGGTCAACAAACATATGCAAACTTATGTATGATCATCAATCTTATGAGAAATTGTTAATTTCTATTAAATGAGATTTTAAAAGAAAGAAAGAATTATAGAGCCTGCTCTCTGACACTGGCCCTTGAACTAAGCAGGCAGTTTTACTTCTCCCTGCTCAGAGGAAGGTAATACCTAAGACCTTTGGCCTCGATCTTGTCCAAAGACTCCCCCACTGATGCCCACAAGTTTATAAATTTGTATAAACCTCTTTGCCCCTATCATTGATTGACTAGAATAAATACCATACACAAGCCAGCCTAGTGCCAAATTTTATGCCCCAACCTTGGTTCCCAAAGGTTGTGCCCACACTAGGCCTATCTCTTTCCCACAAATGGCACCCAGCATTCCTTCAACTTGAGTCTGCGAATGTTGTTTCCAGTTAATGATACCTCTGGTAAATCCTCTGCATTCTTGGAATAGATGCGGTATGTGTTGGTGCAGTGATCAAGGGCATCTGTCATCTCCTGGATGGCTCCAAAAAAGAAAATGAATGGACTTTGAAACACTAGATAACCTATGCAGATAGAAAAGTTGTTCATCCCAACTCTGACACAAATATCACCAAAAAATGAGCTCATGTCCCAGTTAGAGAACAGTCACTCCTACCTGCTCTTGTGACCAGATGAGGACTGTGTTGAAATTAGGCACCTGTCTACTCGTACCTGAAGCTTGAATGCATTCCTCTGCTTTATATGGAAAACAGTACCACAAACCTGTAGCAGCCCAAAGAAAAGGAAGAGTCAAGACCCTGGGAAAAGCAACAAAGCATTCTTCAATAAATTTACAGACGCTTAGGGCTGCCAGTGTTGGAGTCTGTATACAGCATATTCACCAACTGGTGTCTGCTTGAAGAGCTTGAGTTACAGGGAATTTGTACTTTCAAAGGCAACCGGATATGCCCTTGTTCAGTTCTAACAACTTTTAAAAACATTTGTCATTTTTAACTGGTATTCTGTCTCTTTCATTTTTCTTTTTAATCACAGTCTGGGACCATGGAGAATCATCATTTTCACCCTATGGAACTTGACGTGGTTGAAAGCCACTGCCTTAGTAATAATTATGATTCTTTAAGGAAGCACACCTTATATGCCAGCCACTGTCCTAGGCACTTTACTTGCATTATTTAATTCTTTTTTTAAAAATATACTTTAAGTTCTGGGGTACATGTACAGAACGTGCAGGTTTGTTACACAGGTAAACATGTGCCATGGTGGTTTGCTGTACCCATCAAAAAGTCATCTACATTAGGTATTTCTCCTAATGTTATCCTTCCCCTAGCCTCCCACTCCCCGACAGGCCCCAGTGTGTGATGTTCCCCTCCCTGTTTCCATGCATTCTCATTGTTCAGCTCCCACTTATGAGTGAGAACATGCAGTGTTTGGTTTTCTGTTCCTGTGTTAGTTTGCTGAGAATGATGGCATCCAGCTTCATCCATGTCCCTGCTTATCCTTGTTTATAGCTGCATAGTATTCCATGATGTATATGTGCCTCATTTTCTGTATCCAGTCTATCATTGATGAGCATTTGTGTTGGTTCCAAGTCTTTGCTATTGTGAATAGTGCTGCAAAGGGATGGCTGGATCAAATGGTATTTCTGGTTCTAGATCCTTGAGGAATCACCACATTGTCTTCCACAATGGTTGAACTAATTCACACTCCCACCAACCGTGTAGAAGCATTCATATTTCTCCACATCCTCTCCAGCATCTGTTGTTTACCGACACTTTTTAATGATCACCATTCTAACTGAAAGGAAATGGTATCTCATTGTGGTTTTGATTTGCATTTCTCTAATGACCAGTGATGAAAAGCTTGTTTTCGTATGTTTTTTGGCCACATAAATGTCTTCTTGTGAGAAGGGTCTGTTCATAACCTTTGCCCAATTTTGATGGGGTTGTTTTTTTTTCTTGTAAATTTGTTTAGGTTCCTTGTAGATTCTGGATATTAGCCCTTTGTCAGATAGATAGATTGCAAAAAAATTTCTCCCATTCTGTAGGTTGCCTCTTTACTCTGATGATAGTTTCTTTTGCTGTGCAGAAGCTCTTTAATTAGATCCCATTTGACAATTTTGGCTTTTGCTGCCATTGCTTTTGGGGTTTTAGTCATAAAGTCTTTGCCCATGTAGGTTTTCTTCTAGGGTTGTTTTTTTTTTGTTTTTTTTTTGTTTTTTTTTTTTTGTTTTTATGGCTTTAGGCCTTATGTTTAAGTCTTTAATCCATCTTGAGTTCATTTTTGCATAAGGTGTGAGGAAGGGGTCCAGTTTCAATTTTCTATATATTGCTAGCCAGTTTTCCCAACACCATTTATTAAGTAGGGAATCCTTTCCCCATTCCTTGTTTTTGTCAGGTTTGTCAAAGAGCAGATGGTTGTAGATGTGACATTATCTCTGAGGACTCTGTTCTGTTCCACTGGTCTATATATTTGTTTTGGTGCCAGTGCCATGCTGCTTTGGTTACTGTAGCCTTGTAGTGTAGTTTAAAGTAAGGTGGCATTATGCCTCCAGCTTTGTTCTTTTTGCTTAGGACTGTCTTGGCTATACGAGCTCTTTTTTGGTTTCATGTGAAATATAAAGTAGTTTTTTCCAATTCTGTGAAGAAAGTCAATGGTAGCTTGATGGGGATAGCACTGAATCTATAAATTACTTTGGGCAGTATGGCCATTTTCACGATATTGATCTTTCCTATCCATGAGCATGGAATGCTTTTCCATTTGTTTGTGTCCTCTCTTATTTTGTTGAGCAGTGGCTTGTAGTTCTCTTTGAAGAGGCCCCTCACACATCCCTTGTAAGTTGTACTCCTAGGTATTTTATTCTCTTTGTAGCAACTGTGAATGGGAGTTCACTCGTGATTTGGCCCTGTTTGTCTATTATTGGTGTATAGGCATGCTTGCGATTTTCATATATTGATTTTGTATCCTGAGACTTTGGTGACATTGCTTATCAGCTTAAGGAGATTTCGGGCTGAGATGATGGGTTTTCTAAATATACAATCGTGTCATCTGCAAACAGAGAGAATTTGACTTCCTCTCTTCCTATTTGAATACGCCTTATTTCTTTCGCTTATCTGATTGCCCTGGCCAGAACTTCCAATACTATGTTGAGTAGGAGTGGTGAGAGAGGGCATCATCCTCTAGTGCCGGTTTTCAAAGGGAATGCTTCCAGCTTTTTCCCATTCAGTACGATACTGGCTGTGGGTTTGTCATAAATAGCTCTTATTATTTTGACATACATTCCATCAAGACCTAGTTTATTGAGAGTTTTTAGCATGAAGGGGTGTTGAATTTTATCGAAGGTCTTTCCTGCATCTGTTGAGATAATCATGTGACTTTTGTCATTGGTTTGGTTTGTGTGCTGGATTACGTTTATTGATTTGCATATGTTGAACCAGCCTTGCATCCCAGGGAAGAAGTTGACTTGGTGGATAAGCTTTTTGATGTGCTGCTGAATTCGGTTTGCCAGTATTTTACTGAGGATTTTTGCACTGAGGTTCATCAGGGATATTGGCCTGAAATTTTCTGTTTTTGTTGCATCTCTGCCAGGTTTTGGTATCAGGATGATGCTGGTCTCATAAAATGAGTTAGGGAGGAGTACCTCTTTTTGTATTGTTTGGAATAGTTTCAGAAGGAAAGGTACCAGCTCCTCTTTGTACATCTGGTGAAATTCAGCTGTGAATCCATCTGGTTCTGGGCTTTTGGGGGTAGGTAGGCTATTAATTACTGCCTCAATTTCAGTCTGCTTGGTCCAGAGCTGAGTTCAAGTCCTGAATATCCTTGTTAATTTTCTGTCTCATTGATCTGTCTAATATATACAGTGGGGTGTTAAAGTCTCACATTATTGTGTGGGAGTCTAAGTCTCTTAGTAGGTCTCTAAGAACTTGCTTTATGAATCTGGGTGCTCCTGCATTGGGTGCATATATATTTAGGACAGTTAGCTCTTCTTGTTGCATTGATCCTTTTACCATTATGTAATGTCCTTCTTTGTCCTTTTTAATCTTTGTTGGTTTAAAGTCTCTTTTATACAGACTAGAATTGAAACCCCTGCTTTTTTTCTTTTCTTTTTTTTTTTCTTTCCATTTGCTTAGTAAACTTTCCTCCATCCCTTTATTTTGAGCTTATGTATATTTTTGCATGTGACCACTATTCTGTGTAGTGACTGTTCTGTGTAGTGACTGCACTGTGCTGGTGGTCCACATCAGACCTCCTTGACCTTTTACTCTGCAGAGCCTGGAGGCAGCAAAAGCAAAGACTGCAAAAGGGCAAAGATGGCAGCCTGCCCCACTCTCTGGGGGCTCTGTCTCAGGGAGCTATAGAGCCCTTGCTGTCCCCAAAACCCTGGTAGAGGTGGCTGAAGTCCATGGTTGGGAGGTCCTGCTCAGTAAGGAGAAATGGGATCAGGGAACTGTGTAAAACAGTCTGGCTGCTTTTCCACAGGGCAGCTGCACTGTGCTAGAGATCTGCTCCAGTCCCTAGTCTCCTCAGACTCCCCAAAGCCCAAAGGCAGCAGCTGCAAAGGCTGCAAAACAGCAAAGATGGCAGGCTGTTTCTCCCTCTGGGAGCTCCATTTCAGGGAGGTGAAGAGCCCTCGCTGGCCCAAAAACCCTGGTGGAGATGGCTGGAGTCCCTGGTTGGGAGGTCCTGCCCAGTGAGGGGAAACAGGTGACCCATGTAAAGAGCAGTCTGACTGCTTTTCCAAAGGATAGCTAGGCAGTGCTGGGAATCTGCTCCAGTCTGCTCCAGTCTCTAGTTACCTTGGACTCCCGAGAGCCTGATGGCAGCAGCAGTGATGGCTGCAAGACAGCAAAGATAGTGGCCTTCCCCACTCTCTGGGAGCTCTGTTTCATGGTGTGGAACTGCTACTGGCTGAGAACACCACTGGGGGTTGGCTGAAGTCCCTGGTCAGGAGGACTCACACAGTGAGGAGAAACAGGATCCGAGACCCATGCAAACCATAGTCTGGCCACTTCTCCATAGGGCAGCCATGGTGTGCTGGCCTCAGTCACCTCAGACTCTTTAGAGCCCAAAGGCAGCAGCAGCCAAGTCCAGGAAACAGCAAACACGGCAGCCTGTCCCTCCCTCTGTCTCAAATTGAAAATAAAAAGAAATATGGGATTATGGAATGTGACCAAATGAATGAATTATTGACATTTCTAAGAGAGAAGAAGAAGTCAACAACCTGGAAAGCATATTTGAGCAAAAAAAATTAAGAAGATTTCTCTATTCTTGGTAGAAGTAGACATTCACATACAAGAAATTCAGAGACCAACTGTGAGATACTATACAAAATCAACATCATCAAGGCATATAGTCCCTAGACTGTCCAAGGTTAATGCTAAAGAAAAAAAAAATCTTAAAGGCTGCTAGAGAAAAAGGTCAAATCACATACAAAGGGAACCCCATCAGGCTCACAGTGAACTTCTCAGCAGACACCTCACAAGTCAGGAGAGATTGGGGGTATATTTTCAGCATTCTTAAAGAAATTTTAACCAAGAATTTCATATCCTGCCAAACTAAGCCGCATAAACTAAGGAAAAATAAAAATTTTCCAGCTAAGCAAGCATTAAGGGAATTAGTTACCACTAGACCAGGCTTACAAGAGATCCTTAAGAAGGTTGTAAACATGAAAATGAAAAAACAATACCTGCTACCACAGAACCACACTTAAATACATAGCCCAGAGACCCTATAAAGCAACCATAGAATCAAAACTGCAAAGCAACCAGCTAACAACTTCACAATGTGAACAAAACTTCATGTATCAAAATTAATATTAAATATCAATGGTCTAAACTCTCCACTTTAAAAAGCACACTATTGCCAGTTGAATAAAAACAAAAACCAAGATTCCTCCATCTTCTGCCTTGAAGAGACACATCTCACACATAATGACACCCACAGGCTCAAAGTAAAGGATTGGAGAAAGATCTGTCACACACATGGAAAACAAAAAAGAGCAGGGTTCACTATTTTTATACCAGATAAAACAGACTTTAAACCAGCAACAGTAAAAAAAAAAAAAAAAAAAAAAAAAAAAAAAAAAAAAGGACAAAGAAGATCATTACATTGTGATCAAGAGTTCAATTCTACAAGAAAACTTAACTTTTCTAAATACATATGTACCTGACAGCAGAGAACCCAGATTCATAAAACTACTACTTCTTGACCCACAGAAACACTTATACAGACATACAATAATAATGGGGGACTTTAACATCCCATTGACAGCATTAGACAGATCATTGAGACAGAAAACTAACAAAAAAATCTGGACTTAAATTCAGGACTTGACCAATTGGAACTAATAGACATCTACAGAACAGTCCATTCAATTGTAAAATACATTCCTATATACATTCCTCTCATCTGAACACGGAATATATTCCAAGATCAACCACATGCTCAGCCATCATGCATGGCTTAATACATTTTTTTAAAAAGCTCAAAGCATACCAACTATACTCTCAGACTACAGTGGGATAAAAATAGAAACTGATACCAAGAAGATCTCCCAAAACCACACAATTACAGGGAAATTAAACAGCTTGTTCCAGAATGATTTTTGGGTGAACAATAAAATTAGGGCAGAAACTACAGCAGAAACTGGGTATCCACCCAAACAAAAAGAGACTGTCATATCAAAAAGCCACTTGCAGTATGTTTATAGCAGCAGTATTCACAATAGCAAAGTCATGGAATCAACCTAGGTGCCCATCAGTGGTGGATTGGATAAATAAAATGTGGCACATATTCACCATGGAATACTCTGCAGCCACAAAAAGAACAAAAGCATGCATGCCCTTTGCAGCAAAATGGATAGAGCTTCAGGCCACTTTCCTGAGTGAATTAATGTAAAAACAGAAAATCAAATAGCACGTTTCCACTTATAAATGGGAGCTAAACAATGGGTATACACGGACATAAAGATGGAAACAATAGGGACTGGGGACTCCAAAATGGGGGAGGGAAGGGAGTAAGGGCTGAAAAACCACCTGTTGGGTCTGATGTTCACTATTTGGGTGATGGGTTCAATGGAAGCCCAAACTTCAGCAATATACAGTATATCTATGTAACAAAGCTGTACATGTACCCCCTGATTATATAAAAAAAAAAATGTCAGGAGTGGTGGCATTTGCCTGTAGTCCTAGCTACTTGGGAGGCAGGCAGGAGGATCACTTGAGCCCAGAAGCTGCAGTGAGCTATGACTATTCCACTGCACTCCAGCTGGGTGACAGAGCAAGATCCTGTGCCTAAAAACACAGAAAAGAATAGATGGATAGTCAGATAGATAGATGGATAGTCAGATAGATAGATAGATAGATAGATAGATAGATAGAGAGATAGATAGAGAGATAAATAGATAGATAGATAATGATAGGTAAATGATAGATGATAGATAATAGATGATAGATGATAGATAATGATAGGTAAATGATAGATGATAGATAGATAATAGATAGATAGATAGATAGATGATAGATATATAGACAGATAGATGATAGGTAAATGATAGATGATAGATATAGATAGATAGATGATAGACAGATAATGATAGGTAAATGATAGATGATAGATAGATGATAGATAGAAGATAGATAATAGATAGATAATAGATAGATAGATAGATAGATAGATTCATTGGTTGAATTTGATTCCCTTCTTTACTGGTAAAATCTTTGGTAATTCCTGATTTCCTTTTTATCTTTGAGTTTGGAAATTCCTATTCATACTTAACAAAATGACTGTTGCATGGACCTGGTATTCTGAGGGATGGAATAGAATATGTTCCAAATTGTGGCAATTATTTGCCATTGATGTGTGAGTCCCTCCCCTCATCCAAGGGTCAGTAGTCCTTGTTACTTCTTCAACTGTCTAATAGTTCAACTGGCAGTCATCCCACTTGCAAAATGCTTAGCAAAAATCAAAATGCAGTCAAGGGTCAACCCGCCAAGTTATGCACAAACTAGCTCTGATAAATAACAGCCCTGAGTGAAATTTGTTCCAACTTGTACATCTGTTGATTCTAAGCTGGTCCTGTTCTTCTTGCTTTCAAACACACCATTCACTCGTGTATTACAAGTAGTGATGGGTTTAATGAAAGCCCAAACCTCAGCAATACACAATATGTCTATGTAACAAAGCTGCACATGTACCCCCTGATTATATAAAAAGAAAAAAAAAAGTCAGGAGTGGTGGCATTTGCCTGTGGTCCTAGCTACTTGGGAGGCAGGCAGGAGGACACTTGAGCCCAGAAGCTGCAGTGAGCTGTGATCGTTCCACTGCACTCCAGCTGGGTGACAGAGCGAGATTCTGTGCCTAAAAACACAGAAAAAAAATAGATAGATAGATATGAGAGAGAGAGAGAGAGAGAGAGAGAGAGATTCATTACTTGAATTTGATTCCCTAATTTACTCTTTCCTGGTAAAATCATCTTTGGTGATTCCTGATTTCCTTTTTATCTTTGAGTTTGGAAATTCCTATTCATACTTAACAAAATGACTGTTGCATGGACCTGGTATTCTGAGGGATGGAATAGAATATGTTTCAAATTGTGGCAATTATTTGCCGTTGATGTGTGAGTCCCTCCCCTCATCCAAGGGTCAGTAGTCCTTGTTACTTCGTCAACTGCCTGATAGTTCAACTGGCAGTCATCCCACTTGCAAAATGCTTAGCAAAAATCAAAATGGAATCAAGGGTCAACCCACCAAGTTATGCATAAACTAGCTCTGATAAATAACAGCCCTGAGTGAAATTTGTTCCAACTTGTACATCTGTTGATTCTAAGCTAGTCCTGCTCTTCTTGCCTTTCAAACACACCTTTCACTCGTGTATTACAGGTGGTGATTTTCTGCAGTTTTATTTATTCACATACCTGATTCTTTTCACCTCCCAGTTTATAAAAATTTCTCAATATATCTCGACCACTAATAAAATTCTTTTTTTTTTTTTTTTGTTTCCCTGGATCTTATTGGTGTTAATTTAGTCATGTAATGAGGCAAAAGGCAAGTGATAGCACACGGGCTATGCTCTATCTGCCATCTTGAGCCAGTTCTCTAACTTGCATTTTTGCAGTTTGTATACCTACTTTTAGGAACGCATGTATTTCTATCTGCATTTTAAAACTTGGACCTAAAATCTGTGACTTGTTAACTATCACCCACTGAGTAGTGCAGGCACACTCAGAAACACTCTTGAACCCAAGTCTTATGTTTTTACCACATCACCCAGAGTTCCAGACTTAAGACATATTAACTATATTCTTTAGTTATACAACCCATAGGAGTTTTAAGGCACTTTCACATGCATTGTGTTATCGTTTTCTCACTAAAGCTCTTGATCTAGCATTATTATTTGCTATAGATGGGAAACCTGGAAATTAAAAAAAGATGACTGGTCTATTTTAGGTAAACTCAGAAAACAGGGATTTCAAGTCTCTGGATGGCATAAGCATCAATGTCAGGGCATCCCAGGGATTTTTCTTCCACCTACCACAAACAGTAAGGTAATTGGCATGCTGAAAGGATCCCTAAATTAACTCACCAAAGACTGCAAAGTCTTGTTTTTCATAAAATATTTTATCTTCATCTTTAAGGGCACTGGATTGCTCCTTATAAAGAACTTCCTCTTATCTTTATCATCTATGAGTTTCACAAGATGAGCAACTTGGCTGAGAGACAAGTTCAAAGAAGAATAAAAGATAACAAAGACGTGAGAAGAGTTGAGAGGGAAGTAAAGAATGAATGCTTTGGATGAATGCCCTGAACCTTCTCTAAAGCCACTTAATTAACCATAGATCAACAAATTCCTCACCAATTATAGAAGAAAGATTAGGATAATCAGAAAATCCATTACATATTTTTCCATTTTAGTAGCAATAATCATGATAAGTAACAATGATCATTTACTGTAACTAGACACTATGTACTATAATGGATACAAATTATCTCAGTCATTTTGACTATTCAATGTAGTAGGTTGTACTATTTTTCTCATTCCATTTAGGAAAATCTTAAGTCACAAACATCCTAGTCTCTAATACAATTTCTTTTTCAAGAAAAGTAACCAAAACATTTTGAAGAAGTGATTGATTTCGTGTTTCCTGCAAGGAGATATAAAGTAAATTTGAGTCATTTTATGTGTCAGAAAGCCAGAAAGCTTTCAAAAAATAACAAGGTTGGGTCCAAAGAACTTAGTGCCCAATTAAATAGAGGGTTCTATCGGACGAAGTTGCAGCAATAGAAAGTTATGATTGTAGTTGAAATATATTCAATCCATGAGGAGCCCTGAGTCTGTAGTGACACCCAGACAGATCTTCAGAGGAACAAAATAATCTCAAAAAAGGCAATGTGGCATTATTGACTCACCTATTGGGTAATTGAAAAAACCTAAAAATTACTTCTAAGCCTAACAGCTTGAAGTTTCCTTCATTATTGAAAACTTTATTTTAAAAAAAACTACAAACAGAAAAATTACAACAATACATTAAACACGTTTATACTTTTCACCTAGAATCACCAATTATAGTCTGCCACATTTCCTTTGTGCATACCTATATAGCAATTAAATTCTTTTGTAGGTTGCAGAAACTATGATTATTTGCCACAAATATTTCAGTATGTATCATCAAAGTGCAAGGACACTGTCTGACATAAGCACAATACAACAGATTCAGAAATTTTTAACATTGCTAAACTTCCAGTAACTAATAGAGATCATGTTCAAATTTTCTCAGTAATAGCAATAATATCTCTCAGTATTTATTGTCTAATTTAGTATCCAATCAAGAACCTCAAATTCCTTTTAGCTGTCATTTTGAGGTTCATTTTTCCTAGAAAGTTCTTCAAACTTTCTTATTTTTATATTTATAATTTTTATGTGTACATATCAGTTGGATTATAGAATGCCCTTCAATTTGGTAATAGTCATTTAATTGGGTGAAATGATACCTCATTGTGGCTTTAATTTGCATTTGTATTATGATTGGCGATGTTAAGCATTTTTTTACATGTCTATTGGCCATTTGTCTTCTTTTAAGAAATGCCTAGCCAGATCTTCCGGTTTATTTTTTCTGTGTGTGTCTGTGTATGTGCGCATGTGCGCACGTGTGTGTCTTTGCTATTGTCAAAGGAATAGTTTGGAAATATTTTCTCCCACTCTGTGGGTTGTTTCTTCATGTTGTTCATTGTTTCCCTTGCTATATAGTAGCCTTTACCTTGATATAATTACAATTCTATTTATTTACTTTTGCTTTTGTCGCCTATGCTTTTGAGGTCCTACTCAAGAAATCTTTGCCCACACCAATGTCCTAAAGTATCTCCCCAATGTTTTCTTCTAGTAGTTGCATAGTTTCAGATCTTACATTTAAGTATTTAATCCATTTTCATTTGAATTTTGTAAATGGTGAGGGATAGGACTCTTGTTTCACTCTTCCGCTATGGTTATTCAGTTGTCCCAGCACCACTTATTGAAGAGGCTGTCATCTTCTCAATGTATCTTCTTGGTGCCTTTGTTAAAAATAAGTTGACTGTAAATGCATGGATATATTTCTGGGTTTTTTATTCTGCTTCATTGGCCTTTGTGTCTGTTTTTATGCCAGTATCATGCTGTTTTGCTTACTGTGGACTTGTAGTATATTTTGAAGTCAGAGAGTGTGATGTCTCCAGCTTTGATCTTTTTGCTTTGGATTGCTTTGGTCACTCAGAACCTTTTGCAGTTCCATACAAATTTTAAGTTTTTTTTTAATTTTTGTGAAAAATGTCATTGGTATTTTGATGGGAATTGCATTGAATCTATAGATCACTTTGGGTAGTATGGACATTTTAACTATTTTTTTGAGGAGATATCTTTCCATTTTTTCATGTCATCTTCAATTATTTTGATCAGTGTTTTATGTAAGTTTATCTTGTAGAGATCTTTCACTTCTGTGGTTAAATTTATTCCTAGGTGGGTTTTAATTTTGGAGCTATTGTAAATGGAATTACTTTCCTGATGTTGTTTTCATATTGTTTTCTGTCAGTGTATGGAAATGCAACTGATTTTTAATGTTGATTTTGTATATTGCAACTCTACTGAATTTGTTTATCAGTTCTAACAGTTTTTTTGTGGAGCCTTTAGGTTTTTCTAAATATAAGATCATGTAGTCTGCAAACAAAGACAATTTGATTTCTCCCTTTTCAATTAGGATGCTCATTATTTCGTTCTCCTGTCTAATTGCTCTAAGATTTCCAGTACTATGTTAAATAAAAGTGGTGAAAGTGGGTATCTCTGTCTCATTCCTGATATTAAAGTCTTTAACTTTTCTCCATTCAGTAGGATGCTAGCTGTGGGTTCGTCATTTATAAACTTTGTTGCTTTAAGATATGTTCCTTTTATATCCAGTTGTTGAGTTTTAAATCATAATATTAAATTTCATTAAATTCTTTTTCACCATCTTTGAAAGTCATCATATGGTTTTTCATTTTAAATGTGTTGATAGGCTGTATTGATTGATTTGCATATGTTAAACCATCCTTGCATCCTTGGGATGAATCCCATTTAGTCATGATGAGAGATCTTTTCAATGTGTTGTTGAATTTGCTTTGCTACCATTTCATTGAGGATCTTTGCATCTATGTTCATCAGGGATATTGGCCTGCGCTTTCTTTTCGATTGTATCTTATCTGGTTTCAGTATCATGGAAATACTGTCCCCATAAAATGAATTTGTTGTTAACCTTTGAGAATTGATACATGCCTTGGGGTTGTGTTATTTGGGTGAAGTAGGCTTGGTGATCTGTGATCTTCTTGTACCCGAATATGCATATTTTCTCTAGTCTTGGAAAGTTCTCTGTTATTGTTTCTTTGAATAAACTTTCTACCTCAATCTCTTTCTCTATTCCCTCCTTAAGTACAACGACTGTTATATTTTCCCTTTTGAGACTGGATGTCACTCTGCTACTTTTTAGCATTTGATGGAAATAAGAGAAGCCTAAGATTTATCAAGCTCTATATTAAATCTTCTCCAGCTTCTGTGCTGAGACATGATGGAAATCACATGATCTGGATCCCAATGGATCAGACTACAGTTGTGACCAGTATTGTACCTGAGTATCACGGACAGCATCTTATCTTCTATATCTTCTACTCCCAGATCCAGGTGCTCAACAAACAGAACTTCCCCATGTATACTCACATAGACCAAGATAATCCAGTGATGCAGAAAGTGTTCCCAAGCCTAAACCAGGTTGTCATGTCTTATAGGTGGTACCAGTGGAATTCTGTGCTCCTTAGAAGTTGCTCCAAGGAAAGACAATGTCAAACAAGGGCCTGCAAGTGCAACTTAATGGGTGAGTGTGTAGTCCTGTTCAGTCACTGAGATTTGAGGAATTATTTGATACTGCAGCATAGACTAGACCATTGTGACTGATACACTCATATTGTTAGCAGGAAAGCAGATTTATTTTAGGGTTCAGGCAAGATTATCTGTAGGTTTACTATAATCTTTAAAAAAAAAATGGTACTTTTATGTGAGTCCATTTCTTAACTCTGCCTTTGTGTTGAGTAAGGTGGAGTAATATCTACATCCAATCAGTTACCTAACCCAAGGTATATAAAAAAAATTAGTTGGATCTATTATTCATTCACATATTCTATGACAATTTATTGAGCACCAACTCAATATATGCCAGGCACTGGGGAATCAGTAGTGAAAAAGAAGACAAAAATTCTTATGCTCTTAGAGCTTATATTCTAGTGAGGGAATGAGACATTAAAAAGTAAGTAAGTTATAAAGTATATCTGCTTCTCATAAGTGCTGAGAAGAAAAATAAGACAAGGAGAGCTAAAAGGTATAATGAGGAGAGGCTTTACCATTTAAAATAAGATTATTGGAAGTCTTCACTGAAAAGATGACATTAGAGGCAAATCCTTAAGGAGACCATCATGTGGCACCAGTCTGGATGGAACCCCAACTCTACGACTTACTAGCAAGTTACTTATTGCCTCTCAGCCTCAGTTTCATCAATTCTAAAATAAGAATAGGACCTACATCAACAGGTGGTTTTAAAGATTAAACTGTATAATATCTTAAATGTCTAGCACAGTATTTGACATAGTATGGGCTGGTTGAAGTATAATAATAATTATTGTGTAGCAATAATTGGTTGAATATTACTCAACAACTTGAAGCTCTGTCAGGTGAAAATAAAAGGTAGAATTGTTCACTATGGCTCCAAAACTGAGAATGAAACATGAGATCACCAGGGAGATTCATTTCTACTAAGCAGAAAGCAAATCTATCAGTCAGAGAAGATCGAGGGCAGACTGGGTTGCCTTTGAAGGTGGTAAGTTCCCTGTAACTAAACCTGTTCAAGCAGATAACAATTAGTGAACATGCTGTATGCAGACCCCAATCCTGCCATCCCTGAGAGCCTATGAATTTATGTCAAGATTTATCCACACCCATACAATGATCTGGTGCCCTCTCCTAGTGTTCTGACTTTCCCTATTCGTGCTGCTATAGGTTTACTGTACAATCTTCCACATAAACAAGAGGAACCCTTCCAGCTCCAGGTGTTGGTGGACAGGTGGCTCAAATTTAACACAATTGTCATCTGGCCACAAGAATGGGTAGAAGTGACTGTTCTCTTTTGGGACCTGAGTTCATTCCCCAGTGATATTTACACCAAAACTGAGAGGAACAGGTTTTCTGTCCGTTTAGATTCTCCAGTGTTTAAAGTCCATCACTTTTTTTTTTTTCCTTCTTTTTTTACCAACCCCTCCAAGAGATGACAGATGACTTTGATCATGACACCAACACTTACCTGAGTAAGAATCCAGAGGATTTACAAAAGATTTTTGGCTTGCCAGGGCTCATCAACCAGAAACAGCATTTTCAGATTCAAGGTGAGGTCACATTTAGGACCATTCATGGAAAGGAGGTGGATCCACCAGGAGCACATTCCTTGGTAACCAAGGGAGAGGAGTGACATTCTGCTTCTAGTCTGGCTTATGAATAATTCCTCTGCTAGAACACTCTGCTATCTCTCTTAGTCTGCATAAGTTCTGTTCATCCTTCAAGTTTTAGCTGGAAGTTATCTTTCTGAGAAAGACCCCTTCAGTCCCCTAGAGGCAGCCTGGGGAGAGTACAGACTTGGCCCAAATGCCATCCCACATGGGCAGCCCCTGGGCACTGGCAAAGAACTACACTCCTCACAGCATTTCTCACTTGCAGGGAGATGTGTACATCTGCATCTGCACCGCCCTCTGCTGGTCAGTGATGCTGACACAGCGAGGAGTTCCAGGCTTCCAGAATAAAATCAACTGCTCGCCCCTAAGGAAGACTTGCATTTTATTGGCTTTTAAAACAGGCAGAAAGTATGATCATGGGTAAAAATTTAGTCAAAAACCTGCACTATAAACCAAGAAGTTCGAATATCATGTCCTCTGTATCAGTCCATTCTCACACTGCTATAAAGACACTACGTGAGACTAGGTAATTGATGAAGAAAAGAGATTTAATTGACTCACACTTCTGCTCAGGAAACTTACACTCATGGCGGAAGGCAAAGGGGAAGCAAGACACATCTTACATGGTGTCAGGAGAGAGACAGAAGAGTGTAGGGGAAACTGCTAAACACTTTTTAGAACCACCAGATGTTGTAAGAATTCACTCACTATGCATGAGAACAGCATGGGGGAACTGCTCCCATAGTCCAATCACTTCCCACTAGATCCCTCCCTCAACACCTGAGGATTACAATTGGAGATGAGATTTGAGTGGGGACACAGAGCCAAACCATATCATCTCCCTCCACTTTTTTCTTTATACTTGTTCCTGGGGTTATATGTCTATATTTCCTTAATATGGTAGTTATCCCTGTCTCTAGTAGATAAACTGTAAACTGGGTAACTTTAAAAATCAAAAGCTATGATTCCCTCCCTAGATAGTAGTTTTATCTCTGTAGGAACCACATTTGATCTGCTGGGGGTAACTGTATATTACAAATTTTTCTAACCCTTAACAGTTTTTCCTAAATTGCTAGTCTCACCTAAAAAGGCCCACTGATTACAAAACATGCTGAATTTATGGAATGCACTTTGGGGAGGCCAAGACAAGATGGAAGGTACCATTCAGGAAGCTAAATATCTTCTGTTTCACTACAGTAGGGAACTATGTGATTCCCACTTCCAGCTGTGGAGTGGGACAGTAGTGGGATAGTGACATACTTACTAAAGGAGTGGCTTTTGAGAAAGGCCTTGAAAGTAGTGTTTGATTTTCTATTGCTGTATAACAAACCACCACAAAACTGGGTAGTTTAAAACAACAGTCCTTTTTCCCTCACTATTCTGTGGTTTCACTGGGCTCAGCAGGACACCACTTGTGTTTCATGGTACACTGGCCAGGAGCTCAGTTAGGTCTGACTGTCCAACATGGTTCAGCTACATATCCAGCACCTACATGAAAATAGCATGAAGGCTGAGCCAGGACGCTGACAGAGCTAGAATAGCTGGTTGGTTTGGGTTCCTAGATATGCAAGCTCCCAGGCCTTCTAGGTGTAGGGACAGCTTGTCTGGGATATTTAATTAAAGTGAGTCACAGGACCAGCACAGATTCACTGTAGAACAGGACTTCCAAGTGGGATGAATCCTGGGATGGGTGGTTAATTTGGAACTGCTTTTGGAGACCAGTTACAACACAGGTAAGAAAAAGATGCTGAGATGTAGGAAGATTAGCACAGCCTAAAGCATGAATAAAAACATGAAGCTGATAAAATACAAGAATACAGGCTAGTGAAAAGTGTAGAGTTTATAACTTCTGGTTCCAAAATGGTGGCATAGAAGCAAGCTAGTTTTACCTCTCATTGTCCTAGAAAACCAGAAAAAAACATACAGTACCAGGATTATCACCAGCAATGTCCCAGAACTCAAATATGAGGAGAAGATAGTTCCCAGAGCCACAGAGAGATGCTCAGGAAAAGCTCTGAGCAGACGATAAGAGAATCAGACATTCATATCAGCAATGCTTCTCCCTGAAATCTGCTCAGCACCAAGTATGTGAAAACTTCCTCCTCAAATCACAGTTTCTCCACTGTAAAAGTGAGATCCAGGATGACAAACAGCATCCAGGTTGGGTTTCCTGATAGGAGACATATCTCTGCCTCAACCCAAGAGAACCATTGGAAGTGCCTGAAGGAAGACATATCTCTGAGGACAGCCAGAGACAAATGGGGGAGGTGAGACTATCATCTCCAGCCCTGGAAAGTCTATTCTGTAAGTCAGCCAAAGGAGATGTCACATCAGAGTGGCTGCTCAGCAGCACCACACTATAGGAGGTTTGTTCCACAGGTCTTCAGGGCACAAACCCCTATCTGGCCTTCCCCCATTATCCTCTTTGAGGCCATCCCATTCCAGACAGGAGGGACTCTGATTGTTTAGAGGCAGACCTAGGCTTAAGTTGTCATCTAGAGCTGAAAAGGAGACAACAACCTAGCAGAAAAGAAAGAGAGAAAGAGAGAGAGAGAGCGCGCGCGAGAGAGAGAAGAAAGAAAGAAAGAAAACAAAAGAAAGAAAGAAAGAAAGAAAACAAAAGAATGAAAGAAAGAAAAGACAATCAACAGGTAAATTACAAAGAATCTCTAAGCAAACATGTATAGTAAAAGCCAAAATAAGCCAGACAGAGAAGACTGAAATAAATAACTAATATTTCAATGCAAAGACAAGGATATACATCCAGAAGAAACAACATCTAGAGAGAACTATGACCTCCCCAAATGGGCAAAGCAAAACACAAGTGACTAACCCTAATGAGACAGGGATATGTGAACTCTGATGAATAATTCAAAATAGCAGTTTTAAGGAAACTCAGAGATCTCCAAGATACCACAAAAAATAATTTAGAAATTTATCAGAGAAATTTAACAAGATCAAAATAATTGAAAAAGACCAAATCTAAGAATTATTTGAGTTTAAAAGGGAATTCAGCAAGAGGTATAAAGCATATTCAAAGAAATAATAACAAAAAGATGTTCTAAAACTTAAAAAAGAGATAAATATTCAGGTATAGGAAGATCAGAGAACCAAACAGATTTAATCCAAGTAAGACTACACCAAAACGTTTAATAGTAAAACTCTCAAATATCAAAGACAGAGATGATCCTAAAAGCAGCAAGAGAAAAGATCCAAATGACATATAAAAGAGCTCCAATTCATCTGGCAACAGATTTCTCAAAGAGAAGAAGGACTGAAGAGATTAGTACATTTTCAATGTCTTGAAAGAAAAAAACCTATAATCCAAGAATACTGTATCCAAATAGTTATCTTTCAAATGTGAAGATATAAAGTTTTCCCTGGACAAACAAAAGCTGAGATAATTCACCACCACCAGACCTGTCTTGCAGGAAATCCCAGCTGGAGGTCTTCAATCAGAAATAGAAAAAGGAAAAACACTGACATGCAAAAAGAAAATATTCAAAGGTATAGAATCCATTGTGGTGGCTCATGCCTGTAATCCCAGCACTTTGGGAGGCTAAGGTGGATGAATTGCTTGAGATGAGATGTTCGAGACCAGCCTGGTCAACATGACAAAACCCTGTCTCTACTAAAATACAAAAATTAGCTGAGCATGGTGGCAGGTGCCTGTAATCCCAGCTACTTGGGAGGCTGAGGCAGGAGAATCACTTAAACCCAGGAGGTGGAGATTGCAGTGAGCTGGGATTGTACCACTACACTCTAGCCTTGGTGACAGAGCAAGACTCCATCTCAAAAAGAAAAGAAAAAAAAAAGAACTCACTCCTGAAAATAAGTATATAAACAAACCTAGAATACTCTATCACTGTAACTGTGGTATGTAATCCACTCTTAGTCTAATATGAAGCCCAAAAGACAAATCTATCAAAAACAGTAATAGTTATTGATATAGCTAACATTGTTAACCTGTTAAGCGATGGAAAGTAAAAAAAAAAAAAAAAAAAAACCATGTAAATTGAGACAACACAAAGTCAAAATATGGGGGCAATGCAGTTAAAGTGTAGAGGTTTTCTTTCATTTTTTACTTGTTTTTATTTTTTCCTGGTAATCTAAAATAAGTTGTCATCTTTTCAAAATACTTTTTTTCAAAAGAGAGTCTTACTCTGTCACCCAGGCTGGATTGCAATGGCATAATCATAGCTCACCACAGTCTTAACCTCTTGGGCTCAAGCAATCCTCCTGCCTCAAACTCCCAAGTAGCTGGGACTACAGGCACAGGCCACCATGCCTGGCTAATTTAAAAAAATTATAGAGATAAGTTCTCATAGGGCTCACTTTGCTGGCCAGGCTGGTCTTAAACTCCTGGCTTCAAGTAGTCCCCTTGTTTTGGGATCCCAAAGTGCTGAGATTACAGGTGTGAGTGACTATGCCCAGCCTAAAATAACTTGTTATACCTATCTATAAGATGTTCTTTGTGAGCCTCATGTAACCACATGCAAATACTTATAATAAATTTACTAAAAATAGAAAACAACAAATTAAAACATACTATCAGAGAAAATAATTTACTCACAAAGGAAAGCAATAAAGAAAGAAAACAGTAAGAGAGGAGTCTCAAAACAACCAAAAAAGAAGCCAAAGAAAAGGCAATGGAAAGTTCTCACTTATCAATAATAACATTAAATGTAAATGAGCTCAATGCTCCAATTAAAAGGCAGACCGTAGCTAGATGGATAGAGAAATAGACCCAATTATATGCTGCCTATAAGGAACCCATATCACCTATAAAGACTCACATAGACTAAAAGCGAAGGAGTGGAAAAAGATATTTCATGCATCTGGAAACCAAAAAAGAATATGAGTAGCTATATTTATATCAGATAAAATAGACTGCAAGTCAAAGACTAATAAGAGACAAAGAAGACCACTATATAATGATAAAGAGGTCAACCCAGCAAGAGAATATAACAACTGTAAATATGCATGCACTCAACATTGGCACTCATGAGTATTTAAATCAAACACTAATAATTCTAAAATAAGAGATAAGTGGCAACACAATAATAGTAGTGGAGTTTAACACCTTACTGTCAGTAATGTACAGATCACCCAAACAGAAAATCAACAAATAATCAATGAAGTTAAAGTGCATACTAGACCAAATAGGTAGGCCTGACATTTACAGAACATTTCACCCAAACGCTGCAAAATGCACATTCTTATTATCAGCACATGCAACATTCTCTAGGATAGGCCATATTTGAAGCCACAGAATAGTCTCAATAAATTAAAAAATGTAGAAATCATGTAAAATATCTTTTCTGATCACAATGAGATAACACTAGAATCAATAACAAGAAAAACCTTGAAGAATACACAAACACATGGAAATTAAACAACATATTCCTGAATGACAAATAGGTCAATACAAACATTAAGAAAGAAATTTAAAAAACCTTTTAAACAAATGAAAACAGAAACACAACATACCCAAATCTATGGGATACAGCCAAAGAAGTACTAAGAGGGAATTTTATAGCAACAAATATCTACATCAGAAAATAAAAAGAATTCAAACAGTCTAATAATGCACCTCAAGAAGCTAGAAAAGCAAGAACAAATGAAACCCAAAATTAGCAGAAGGAAAGAAATAACAAAAATCAGAGTAGAAATAAATAAAATTGAAACTAAATAAATTCAGAAGATTAATGAAACAGAAAATAGGTTTTTTGAAAAGGTAAACAAAATCAACAAACCTTTAGCTATACTAACCAAGAAAAAAGAGAGAAGGCCCCCAATAAAGAACATCAAACACAAAAAAAGGAGACATAAGCACTGAGACCACAGAAATACAAAAAAAAAAAATCATTACAGACTATTATGAACAAATATACATCAAAACTTTGGAGCACCTAAAAGAAATGCATAAATTCATGGATGCGTACACCTACCAAGACTGAATCATGAAACAATGGAAAACCTAAACTTACCAACAAGTAACAAGCAACAGGGTCAAAGCCATAATAAAAAGTCCCCCATCAAAGAAAAGTCCAGGACTTAGTATCTTCACTGCTGCATTCTGCCAAACATTTAAAGAAAAGCTAATACCCATTTCACTCGAACTATTCAAAAAATTACAGATAAAAGAATACTTCCAAACTCATTCTATGAGACCAGCATTACCTTGATACCAAAATCAGACAAGGACACAACAAAAAGACCACTGCAAGCCAACATCTCTGATGAATTTAGATATGAAAAAATACTAGCAAACCAAATTCAGCAACACATTAAAAAGACCATTCCCAACTCAAGCTGGAAAAAAAAAAGGCAGATAGGAGGCAGGAACAACTTGTAGCTCCCACTCAGACAGGCAGAACAGCATGTGGAGACTCACATTGTGAACTGTTGCTTCAAGAACTACCACAGGAGCACACCAGAAAAACCAAAAGAATTCACAGACCCTTTGAAAGAAGTAGCTTGCTGCTGCAAACACCATAAGACAGTTAAAAAACTGTGAATGCCCAAACGGTGAGAGGGGGAAAGTCTACCTCTGAACACACATCCTCACTGGGGAACCTGAAAATCCAGATCATGTAAGAAGAATTTAACCTTATCGAGAGTGGAAACAAATTTAGAGAGCCAAGTGAAATATAAAAGTAGAAGCAGTAGCAGAAAGAGCTGTATAGACACTCCTGACCCCCAAGGAAGCCCAGGGAAGCCATTTCTGACTTTATCTCACAGGGGTCCTTGGGGAGGGCTGCCAGTGGAATTGAGGAAGAACCACAGTGAGAAGAAAACTTCCAGCTGAACTTTGAAATAATTTCTGCCAAACATGAATTTTCCTGGGCAGAATCTGGGGGATAGGGAGTGAACAGGAAGTGCAGATATGAGTACAGAAGCCACGGCAGGTGGTAAGGGGTAAAAAGCATGAAAGCCATATCTGCTTTCTCAGTGGGGAGGCTTGCAGCCTAGGGCAAGATCTCAGCCCTGCTCGCTGGCTGCCTGGTGCTGCTGGTAGGGCATAGTGGGAGTGAGACTGGCCTTTTTGGCTGCATGTAAGCAGTGTGAGGCCTGTCACTGCTGGCTTTCCCCCATGTCCCTGGTGACCTGTATGATGCAGCAGAGGCAGCCATAATCCCCCTGGGAACATAACCACATTGGCCTGAGAACCACACCTCCATCCCGCACAGCAGCTGCAGCAATCCCCAGCCAAAGAGAGTCTGAGCTCAGACAGGCCTAACCCTGCCCCAACCTGATGGTCTTTCTCTAACCATCCTGGTAGCTAAAGACAAAAGTCATAATCTTTTGGGAGCTCTATGGCCCACCCATCACCCAAGAAATCTGAATACCTTAGGGCAAGCCTGTATTCCCCCATACTACTGGAGCTGAGGCTCTCTTGAAAGCACCACCTCCTGGTTGGAGGCCAACAAACTCAAGCGATTATAGAAACTCAAAAAAGAACAACCTGCACTAAGAAAGGAGAAAACAACAGCTAATTCCACCAACTGTAACACCCTGGCTAACCAGAGGTCCTGAGTCTGTCCATGTGACAACTTCACTACTACATTAACCAGTATTTCAAAAAAAACAGTGCACTAAACAAAACTACAATCAAGGTCCCTCACTCCCCAACTACCTTCACCAGAGCAGGTGCTGGTATCCACAGCTGAGAGACTTGAAGACAGATCACATCACAGGACAAGTTGTAGACACTCCCCAGTACCAGCCTGAAGCCCAGTAGGTCTTCTAGGTGGCCAGGCCCCGAATAACAATAACGATCACTGTAGTCCACTTCTTAGGAAGCCCCTTCCCTAGTGGAAGGGCTTCAAGGGATCACCCCTTGGGACAAAAGAATCTGAAGAGTATCCTTGAGCCCCATAGCATTCCTCTGACATAGTCTACCCAAATGAGAAAGAATCAGAAAAACAATTCTGGTTATATGACAGGGCAAGGTTCTTTAACATCCGCAAAAGATAACGCTAGCTCACCAGCAATGGATCCAAACCAAGAAGAAATCTCTGAATTGCCAGAGAAAGAAATCAGAACATTGATTATGAAGCTAATCAAAGAGGTACCAGAGAAAGAAGAAATTTCTAAGCAGCAAAGCATTCAAGAGGTGACTTGGGTATTCTTAAAAGCATTGAGTTTTATTCATTCACAGAGACATGGTTTGAAATTGAAACTTGTGTTTTAAAGGGAAGCTGAGCACAAAAGTTTGGGAAATTTGCAGCCTGACAATGTGATAGAAAAGAAAAACTCATTTTCTGAGGAGAAATTCAAGCTGGCTGCAGAAATTTGCATAAGTATCAAGGAGTCAAATGTTAATTGCCAAGACAATGGGGAAAATGTCTCCAGGGTATGTCAGAGGTCTTCATGGCAACCCCTCCCATCACAGACCTGGAGACCTAGGAGGAAAAAATGATCTTGTGTGCTAAGCCCTGGGCCCTTCTGCTTTGTACAGTCTCAGGACTTGGTGCTCTGTGTCCCATCTGTGACTAAAAGAGCCAATGTACAGCTCAAGCCATTGCTTCAGAGGATGCAAGCCCCAAGCCTTGGTAGCTTACACGTGGTGTTAACCCTGTGGTTGCACAGAAGTTAAGAACTGAGGTTTGGGAACCTCTCCCTAGATTTCAGGGGATGTATGAACATGCCTGAATGTCCAAGCAGAGATGTGCTTCTCCATGAGGCAGAGCCCTCATGGAGAGCCTCTACTAGGGTAGTGCAGAAAGTGAATGTGGGGTTGGAGGCCCCACACACAGTCCCTACTGGAGCACTCCCTAGTAGACCTGTGAGAAGAGGGCCACCATCCTTCTCCAGATCTCAGAATGGTAGATCCACTGACAGCTTGCACTGTGCACCTAGAAAAGCTGCAGACACTCCATGCCAGCCTGTGAAAGCAGCCAGGATCAGGGGGCTATACTCTGCAAAGCCACAGGGGTGGAGTGGCCCAAGGCCATGGGAGCCTACTCCTTGCATCAGTGCAATCTGGCAGTGAGACATGTAGTCAAAGGAGATTATTTTGGAACTTTAAAGTTTAATGACTCCCCTATTGGATTTCAAAATTGCATAGGGCCTGTGGCCCCTTTGTTTTGGCCAATTTCTCCCATTTGGAATGGGTATATTTACCCAATGCCTGTACCCCAGTGTATCTAGAAAGTCACTGACTTGCTTTTGATTTTACAGGCTCATAAGTGGAAGGGACTTGCCTTGTCTCAGATGAGACTTTGGATTATGGACTTTTGAGTCAATGCTGAAATGAGTTAAGACTTCGGGGGACTGTTGAGAAGGCATGATTGGTGTTGAAATGTGAGGACATGAGATTTGGAAGGGGCCAGTGGTGGAGTGATATGGTTTGGCTGTGTCCCCACCCAAATCTCATCGTGAATTGTAGCTCCCATAATCTGCATGTGTCATGGGAGGAACCCAGTGAGAGGTAACTAAATCATGGGGACAGGTTTTTCCTGTGCTGTTCTCATGATAGTGAATAAGTCTCATGATAGTGAATAAGCCAGCTTGAATTTCTCCCCACCATGTGGAACTGTGAGTCTATTAAACCCCTTTTTCTTTATAAATTACCCAGTCTCTGGTATTTCTTCATAGCAGTATGAAAATGGACTAATACAGTAAATTGGTACTGGTAAAGTGGAGTACTGCTATTAAGATACCCAAAAATGTGAAAGCAACTTTGGAACTGGGTAACAGGAAGAGATTAGAATAGTTTGGAGGGCTCAGAAGAAGATAGGAAGATGTGGGAAAGTTTGGAACTTCCTAGAGGCTTGTTGAATAATTTTGACCAAAATGCTGATAGTGATATAAACAACAAAGTCCAGGCTGAGATGGTCTCAGATGGAGATGAGCAACTTATTGGAAACCGGAACAAAGGTGATTCTTGCTGTGCTTTAGCAAAGAGACTGGCAGCATTTTGCTCCTGCCCTAGAGATCCATGCTATTCACAATAGCAAAAATATGGACTCAACCTGAGATCCCATCAATGGATGAATGGATAAAGAAAATGTGGTATATATAGAGAGAGAATGGAATATTATTCATCTATAAAAAAGAATAAAATTCTGTCATTTGCAGCCACATGAATGGAACTAGAGGTCATTATGTTAAGTGAAATAAGTCAAACATAGAAAGATAAATACCACACATTCTTATTCATATGTGGGAGCCAAAAAAAAAAGTGGATCTCATGAAGATAGGGAGTAGATTGGTGTTTAGCACATGCTGGGAAGACGAGCAGGGAGGGAAAATGAAGAGAGGTTGATTAATGGGTACAAATATTCAGTTTGATAGAAGAAATAAGACCTAGTGCTTGATACATCAGAGAGGTGACTATACAATAATATAGTCTTTATTTCAAAATAGTGAGAAAAGAATAATTCAAATGTTTCTAGCATAAAGAAATATTTAAGGTAATAGATATCCCGATTACACTAATTTGATCTTCACAGGTTATTTGAATATATTAAATTATCACACACACCCTGAAAATATGTATATCTATTATGCATCAGTGAAAAATAAAATTAGAAAACAAAAAATATAGTGTAGGTTTTGTAAGCATAAAGTGTAATAAAGAGAGGGGAAAGAGATTAATTGGACATTTGATTTGAAACCAAGACAATAGTCAGACTGCTGGGGACCTTGAACATTAGACTCAAGAATTAGGACTTAATTTTGTCAAGGAATTCTCAAATCTAACCGTGCCACAAAATTTTCTAGGGACTGTCAAATATTCCCCAAATATCACCAATACAAACTGTTGATGAGATAGGGAAAACATTTCAGCAGAGATTCGGCAGTATCTCAGAGAGCAAGGGTAGAATTTATTGAGAATTTAAGTTTCATTTAAGCCATTTCCCTCCATGGAGAGAGCTAGGGAGGTCTTGATTTGAAATGGGCAAAAATCACAACATGGAAGTCTAAGATTGGTGGGAAAAGCAAGGTAAGGCAAGAGATTCAAAGGTAAAAACTGTCTGTTGATACTTTTCATTGAAGAGTTGATGGATATTTTGGGAAATTCCTATAATGAATAATCAAGTCATTTTTCCAGGTAAGAGTCACTGGAATGGTAAAGTTATGCTAGTGAAGACAGTGGAATAGTAATGTCACGTTGATGTAGAAGCTCTGTAGGGTGTAGTTTTCGTTCTCAGAACTCATCTTCTAAAGTTCCATATGTTGAAACCCAAAACCTCTCTTTTTAACTGGCCTTATTGGGAGCCAATGCTATAAACAATGAGCCACGGCAGGTTTTTGTCTTAGAGTGTGCCATGATCCCAGCTCTCCTTCAGGAGATGGGGACACTTGTTGGAAGGTTGCAGCAGTTACCTACAGAACACATAACGATGGTATGAATTATGAGTCTCAAGGACATGGTTGATTTAGTGATGCTAGTCATGGCTTTTCTCTGTCTCTGTCTCTCCCTCCTAGCTCTCTGCATCTCTTTCATGAGTCTGGGTCTTCTCCAAGCTAAATACTGAGAGTATATGTATCCATTGTCAAGTGAGGCAGACCCATGAGAAATCCTTAAGAAAAAGTATCACGGCCGGGCACGGTGGCTCACGTCTGTAATCCCAGCACTTTGAGAGGCCGAGGCGGGCAGATCACGAGGTCAGGAGATCGAGACCATCCTGGCTAACATGGTGAAACCCCGTCTCTACTAAAAAAAAACTACAAAAAATTAGCTGGGCGTGGTGGCAGGCACCTGTTGTCCCAGCTACTTGGGAGGCTGAGGCAGGAGAATGGTGTGAACCCGGGAGGCAGAGCTTGCAGTGAGCGGAGATCACGCCACTGCACTCCAGCCTGGGCAACAGAGTGAGACTCCGTCTCAAAAAACAAACAAACAAACAAACAACAAGAAAAAGTATCACAAGAAAGACAGGAAGACTGCAGGAAGTGAGGGATTACCAGGTGCCTGGTAGTTTCTTCAAACTACAAGTTGAATGGTTAGGTGATCTTTTCCTGTGTGTACTAGGGTAGAGACGAGGTGCACATGGAGAGAATAGAAGTTACTTGGAGGTTTAACTCAGAATTGCCCTCAGATTGAATCGAGGATGAGAAAGACCTCAAGACCCTATATGGGATTGAGAACTAAAATTAAAATCTTAAGCGCCCACCCCAACCAGTTGAACAGATCTCCTCTTGGCCAAGGAGACCTCAGAAAAACCTTAAAAATGGAGTTCCTGGCCATAAGGAGACAAGAGATCAGACACGCCTCATTATATCCTCTCCCTTTTGCATATAGACACACCAACTGATGAGCATGAATTTTAAAAGAGATCATAAGACTGACAGAACAGACTCTTTGTGGCAGTAAGATCTCAAATTATAAACAGGACCTATGCCCATGCCAGGCAAAGGTGAAGTCACACACCCCTATGCTTAAAGAATAAACTAACTGCCACAAGGTTTTTCTTTCTCTAAGCAGCTCAACAAGCACTGGCCTCAAGGAAAGTAATATTAAAATAACTGCAGCTCATCCATCACCATGTGCTGACTAACTGACCCCCTGTTCCACAAGCCATAACTACAGCTTTGATGAGACAACAAAGAGATTTCAGTAACTGTCCTGGTAAAAGCCCACCGCCTATGGACTGGTTCTGGTCGGTTTTATAGAGGCTTTGCACTTGAGAGCCTTCATGTCCCTGTTTTACCTTCTGAAATATAGAGAGTCTAATTGTAATAGATTTAAATGTTAAGTACCCTCTCAAATATGAACATAGATCATTTGTAGTATGCATGTTTATTCAGTATGCATGCATTAGAAATCACTTGGAGAATATTCATAGCTTCTCCTGTAACTTGTTGAATATGTATATTTAGCCAACCTACGTAGCATAAAGCTCCTGCCTCAACCCCTCCTTCTTCAAAGTACCTGCCTTTCGGTCTCTGTTGAAGGTGTGCTTCTCAGCCTGTCAGGATGGCCACTGGCAGGCTATAACCCCTTTATAAGAAATAAAGTCTCTTTTCCAAATCTGCATAGATCTCATGATTTTTCTGTTGGTAAAATTCAGGATCCCTGGACTACCCTTGACATTAAATTATAAGCCCACTAGACTAAAAGTCTCTCAGACCCCTCAGCCTATCTGGCCCTTAATTAGTATAATCGGGGTTAATTTACTTTTTGTGCCTCTCCTCTTCATATTCACAGATGTTTACAGAAAAAAAAAAAAAAGGCAAGGAGATTAAGTCACTTGCCCAAGGTCTCAGAGCCACTAAGTGCAGAGCCATATTCTCAAGTCCAGTTCTGTTGAACTCCAATAAACATCTCCTTTCTACTTCCTTGCTTTTCCATTATTGCCTCTTCCCCTTTCACAGGGCCCTGATTGTAAAAATATATAGGCAGATAACGCTGCAGTTGATAACATTACACTTCTATTGAAAGAAGTTTTTCTTCCTTTCCGGTATTATTTCAGATGACTTTCCATCCTCATTTATTCATTCACGGATTCCTTCCCAGTCATCTGTGGAGAGATATGTAGGGTATGAAATGAGACTCCTACATGCAGGGCCAGTATTTAGCCAGTAACCTCAGGAAGGTCATTTGCAGCCACTGTTAGTTCTGATTGGCTGGGCCTGCAACTTGCAGAGTGGTAAATATTTTGACTATTGCCCTTGGCTATTTGCCAGAATAACTGTCTGCATTTGTATCCCCTATGGTGCTCAATTAGAATGCACACAGTCCAAGAGAGTGAGGCAGGGTAGGAGGTGGTCTGAGCCTGGGAATACAGGCAAGAGACACAGGGTCAGGGCCATCTCTGCTCTAATCTGTCCTTGTGTGACCTTGTGCACATCACTTCCTTTCTCTGGGAATCAGCTTCTCCACAGGCAAAGTACACATGGCCTGGCACTATTATATTTTTGTAAAAGAAAGTAGTATGTGCCTATGTGCCTGGGTCCACGTGTGCACGCACGGAAACATGTCTGGAAGGTGACACACCCACCTATTCACAGTGGTTATCTCGGGGAAGCACAACTGGATGAAGAAGGTCTTTTTTACCTTATATAACCTCTTGACACTTTTAATTTTCCACAAGCATGTGTTGTAATTTTTTTAAGTGAACAGCTAAAAAGTCCTCTTTGCTCCTGTTTTACAGAAAGTCGCACTTCTTTTCTGAGGTCACTTGGGGCCCTGGCAACTGACTCTGAAGACTCTCTTGCCTCTGCATGGTCCTTATGCTGCCTCTGAACAACTGGGGGATGTGAGTACTGGGCACCAAATGATGCCTCCTAATCTCCCAGTTCAGCAAATGCTGCCCAGGGCTGGAAATAAAACATCCTCAGAGAGTTTTCCTTGTCCTCCTCCTGTTAGTATCTTGTTCTTGTCAGGAAATGATTCACCACCACTCAGCAAAAGCATGATTATTTTCACTTGTATCTACAGCTATGAAATATCCACAGACTGGCGCCAGGTTCTGGGAAAGAGCTATAACTAAACATGCTGAATTCCCAGACTCCTTTGAATTTATAATGCCATGAAGTGCTTGTTCCCGGGTCAGGAGGCTAGGGGACTGAGCAGCATGATTACTTATCCCTGTCCTGGGAAGAAACAAGAGGGAAAAAAAGATTTGTTTTCCCAGAGGACAGCCATCTCTCCAGCAAATAATCCAGTCCCAGGTTCCCTTATGATAAATCAATCACACTTTTTAATAATAAAAGAATGTAAACATAGAGATGGGAAAGAAGCATTGCATTGAAAGAGCACTGGGCTTTGGATTCAGACAAACCTGGATGCAAACCCAGACCTTGAACAAGCCATTTAACCCACTCCCCTGAAAGAACACCTTATTTTGTGCCAGGCACTCTGCTGGGCATTTTATATCCAACAGCTCAAGCTTGAAGAGGTTTTTATTGTTCTCATTCTGTAACAGATGAAGGAAGTGGGACTCAGGGAAGAAAGCCGTGAGAGTGGGAGGGCTCAGTTGATGAAATGACAAAGCTCATACGTGGTGGAGAGAAAAGACTTCTGCTCCAAGCACACTGTTAGAACCAGCCAGAACCAGGAGCAATCCCACACTCCTTTCCATGAGCGTTCTTTAATTGCAAGTGCCCTAGGAGGGATAAAAATCAAGACCCTGATACTGAATAGAAAGGAGAAACACCACATACAGATCAGTGAATGGAAATTGTGCTTTGGCATCAAAGGAACCTGGATTCAAATGTTAGCTCTGTTGTGTACTATGACCTTAGGCATTTTACCTGACTTCTGTGGGTCTTAGTTTGCTACTGTGCAAAAGTAGAATGGTGAGAGGGTGAATGAGATTTTAAAGCACCTAGCCCAGAAGCTCATTTAGAGCAGTAGCTAGTCTCAGAAAAAGGAGGAGCCCCTAGAAGGCTCAAATGATGAGGCATGTGGGGATGCTGGGGTCCCAAGGCTTCAAGCAGGCACTGAACATGCCCCTGCGAGGGGAACTGCTGGACAGCGGCTGGGAAAATCTAAGTAATGCAGAGCTCAGGCTGGCATTGCAGCAAGTAACCACCTCTTTCCAGACCACGTGCACATGGCGCCAGGAGAGAGGATCGTAGAAACCTAGGCAGAGCTCATTGACCACTGGCTCAACTACACCGGCGCCTGGGTGGCTCCATCAATGCTAAGCTCCCCTTCCTTCCCAGCCTTAATGGTAACTTCTCAGCCAAGTGCCAGAACGTCAAGGGGTACAACCCGGGGTACCATCAGGTTGTAGGTCACAGCCAGAGTGCAGGTCCACCACAGCATCTACTCTGTGAAAGTCCCGGAGACCCCTGACATTCAGCCCCGCTTCTCGCAGCATGTGTGGACCCTCAGCAACCACCTGGAGAACCACCCAGACCCAGGAGGCCAAGTACCTGGCAGAGATGCTTGTGCTCAGGTATGACAAGCATGTCCTCACCCGCATGGAGGCAAACACTCATCACTGGCAAGATTTTTGTGCCTCAGTTTGGTTCTCTTTAAAATGGAGTTAGTGTGTCAAATTCTTAGGTTACTTGAGAGGATTAAATGAGCTAATGGAAGCAAAGCACTTTGGAACAGTGTCTGGCCTTTCTAAATGTGAAAATTCACGTCTATGACAATTCGCTGCTGCTTTAGGATTGGAATCCCAGAGTCAGATCACACAGACCGAGGCTCAAGTCCCAGCACAGCTGCTTACTACCTCAGTGACCCTGGGCTATTGTTCCATCATTCTGGGAATTAATCTCTTAAGTTGGGATAATATTAAAATTGATGTCATAAAATTACTGTGATGATTAAATGAGATACTGCAAGGAAATCCCTCACCATAGTATCTGGCCTGTCACCTTGAGCTGTCATGATGCCATGATGTGGAATTGACCATGATGATCATTCCGATGGTGATGTGAGGAGATGAGTAGCAGAGTTCTATGTACCATGAAGAACACAAAGATGTCCAACCAGGGCTCATGGTTGAGTGGGGCAGATATACCTAATATATAAATTACTCATTGTGAAATGTGATACAGCTTCAAACACTTTCTATGGGAAAATGAAGGAGGGATACAAATTCTGAGAGACATCTGATAAGGCTTCTGGAAGAGGATGGAATTTCTCCTGCATCTTGAAGATTAGATGTGAGAAAGAAAAGAAGGACTTCCCACAAAGAAACAGAGTTTGATCCAGGGCTGGGAGTAGGAGCATCAGACTCCTTCTGGCCTCAGCCAGGCACACATAGATTTGTTCAATTCTCCTGGTCTGGGAGAATCCTTTCAACAGCAACTGGAAGCTCCATTCTGATGGCCTCGGTTCATTTCTTCGAAAATCCCCCTAGGCTCCAGAAACTGAGCTCCCCAACTGAAAAAGTGAGGTAGAGGCCAAGGCAGAATAGAAGATTTTGGCCTGAGATTTAAAAAAAAGAAGTGGAAGAGAGAATGGATTATCTTATAAGTAGAGTCATATAATTTATCATCCAAATCTGCACTCCGGTTCAGGCTTTAAAAAAAAAAAAAAAAAAAAGGGGGCTTTAATTATATGGGACAATGGTCATAAACTGGAACGTATGCCAGTCCACCTTGATGTGACTGTTTGCCATTGGGCCCCGACCTCCCTTGTCATCCTGATCTCTAGCTAGCCCTCAGGATCCCCCTCCCATGATGCACTCCCAATATGCTCCACACACTGATCCCCCAATGTGTCATGGCGATTCTTGGCTGTGCCTTTGCCTGATGAAGTCTAACTCATTAATCAAGAGTGGGTTCCGATGTCAGCTCCCTTGAGAATATGTCCTTACCTGCCCCTCCCCCTCACGCACACATACTCCTTCAATCTCCCAGGAAGAAAGCATCTCTTACTCCTCTTGACGACCACCCAACCTTAGCAGTATGTTTATATGAGCATGTCACTTGGCATGAGTTCTTTTCCCAATTTGAGTAAGAGCTCTTTTAGTGTGGGGAGGGTTGGTGTTGTGCCTATTAGAATTACTTCCAGGGTTCAGCCTCAGAGCATCAGGCAGAACTCTGAGATAGGTGCTCTAAATTTAGAGGTATGTGCTCTAAAAGTTAGCTGAATGGATGAGAGAAAACCAGAAAAAGGTCAGGTGATAGGAACCAGCTATCAAATTCTTTTAAATGACCCACCCCTCTTGGACTCTTAAGTGTATTATTATTTCATTCATAAACCAGTTTTGAGCCCCATTTTTGTCCATTGTAAGTGCTATAATAAATACAAACATGAATAAAACTTAGTTTTCACTGCCTCAAAATATTCTGTGCAAGTTGACCAAAAAATAATAAACAAAAGAAATGGGAAAGGGGGAGGTGGTAGCATGTGTAACCATAGGGTCTCCAAGTTCCTTTGAGAACCTTGGGTAACCGGGTAGAGGGGCTGCAGTAATTCCACCCCAGCTGATGATAGCATGGAGACTGCTGGGCTCCTGGCCTAGAGCTGTTCCTTGGACGTTACACATTGTCTTCTCTGGAACAAGCTCCTCTTGGACAATTGGGTTGGTGCTCTCTATTGGATACTGGAAGTTATGTAAAATGAAGAGGTCTTCTGCCTTATTTTGACTTCTAGAAAGCTTAGAACCAAATTTTGGTCATTTCCACAACAGTTTTGCTGCTAAACTCAATCTTAGTTCCAACTTTTCTTTTTTGTCCTTATATTCCCTCTTGAATAACTCATTTTTCAAATTTGTATATGATATGTATTTACATAAAACACTATATATATATTTTATTATTTTTTGAGACAGTCTCGCTCTGTCGCCCAGGCTGGAGTGCAGAGGTGCAATCTGGCCTTACTGCAAGCTCCGCCTCCCGGGTTCACGCCATTCCTGTCTCTTATACACATCTAGATGTGTATAAGAGACAGGTATCTGGCCTGTCACCTTGAGCTGTCATGATGCCATGATGTGGAATTGACCATGATGATCATTCCGATGGTGATGTGAGGAGATGAGTAGCAGAGTTCTATGTACCATGAAGAACACAAAGATGTCCAACCAGGGCTCATGGTTGAGTGGGGCAGATATACCTAATATATAAATTACTCATTGTGAAATGTGATACAGCTTCAAACACTTTCTATGGGAAAATGAAGGAGGGATACAAATTCTGAGAGACATCTGATAAGGCTTCTGGAAGAGGATGGAATTTCTCCTGCATCTTGAAGATTAGATGTGAGAAAGAAAAGAAGGACTTCCCACAAAGAAACAGAGTTTGATCCAGGGCTGGGAGTAGGAGCATCAGACTCCTTCTGGCCTCAGCCAGGCACACATAGATTTGTTCAATTCTCCTGGTCTGGGAGAATCCTTTCAACAGCAACTGGAAGCTCCATTCTGATGGCCTCGGTTCATTTCTTCGAAAATCCCCCTAGGCTCCAGAAACTGAGCTCCCCAACTGAAAAAGTGAGGTAGAGGCCAAGGCAGAATAGAAGATTTTGGCCTGAGATTTAAAAAAAAGAAGTGGAAGAGAGAATGGATTATCTTATAAGTAGAGTCATATAATTTATCATCCAAATCTGCACTCCAGTTCAGGCTTTAAAAAAAAAAAAAAAAAAAAAGGGTGCTTTAATTATATGGGACAATGGTCATAAACTGGAACGTATGCCAGTCCACCTTGATGTGACTGTTTGCCATTGGGCCCCGACCTCCCTTGTCATCCTGATCTCTAGCTAGCCCTCAGGATCCCCCTCCCATGACGCACTCCCAATATGCTCCACACACTGATCCCCCAATGTGTCATGGCGATTCTTGGCTGTGCCTTTGCCTGATGAAGTCTAACTCATTAATCAAGAGTGGGTTCCGATGTCAGCTCCCTTGAGAATATGTCCTTACCTGC